>NC_090265.1:1775716881-1775899381 GCF_040414725.1 Anabrus simplex | reverse complement strand
TGTAGAACGTGTTGTCGTGTGCCACAGGACACGTGTATAGCTAAGAATGCCAGGCCGCCGTCAACAGAGGCATTTCCAGCAGACAGACGACTTTACGAGGGGTATGGTGATCGGGCTGAGAAGGGCAGGTTGGTCGCTTCGTCAAATCGCAGCCGATACCCATAGGGATGTGTCCACGGTGCAGCGCCTGTGGCGAAGATGGTTGGCGCAGGGACATGTGGCACGTGCGAGGGGTCCAGGCGCAGCCCGAGTGACGTCAGCACGCGAGGATCGGCGCATCCGCCGCCAAGCGGTGGCAGCCCCGCACGCCACGTCAACCGCCATTCTTCAGCATGTGCAAGACACCCTGCCTGTTCCAATATCGACCAGAACAATTTCCCGTCGATTGGTTGAAGGAGTCCTGCACTCCCGGCGCCCGCTCAGAAGACTACCATTGACTCCACAGCATAGACGTGCACGCCTGGCATGGTGCCGGGCTAGAGCGACTTCGATGAGGGAATGGCGGAACGTCGTGTTCTCCGATGAGTCACGCTTCTGTTCTGTCAGTGATAGTCACCGCAGACGAGTGTGGCGTCGGCGTGGAGAAAGGTCAAATCCGGCAGTAACTGTGGAGCGCCCTACCGCTAGACAACGCGGCATCATGGTTTGGGGCGCTATTGCGTATGATTCCACGTCACCTCTAGTGCGTATTCAAGGCATGTTAAATGCCCACCACTACGTGCAGCATGTGCTGCGGCCGATGGCACTCCCGTACCTTCAGGGGCTGCCCAATGCTCTGTTTCAGCAGGATAATGCCCGCCCACACACTGCTCGCATCTCCCAACAGGCTCTACGAGGTGTACAGATGCTTCCGTGGCCAGCGTACTCTCCGGATCTCTCACCAATCGAACACGTGTGGGATCTCATTGGACGCCGTTTGCAAACTCTGCCCCAGCCTCGTACGGACGACCAACTGTGGCAAATGGTTGACAGAGAATGGAGAACCATCCCTCAGGACACCATCCGCACTCTTATTGACTCTGTACCTCGACGTGTTTCTGCGTGCATCGCCGCTCGCGGTGGTCCTACATCCTACTGAGTCGATGCCGTGCGCATTGTGTAACCTGCATATCGGTTTGAAATAAACATCAATTATTCGTCCGTGCCGTCTCTGCTTTTTCCCCAACTTTCATCCCTTTCGAACCACTCCTCCTTGGTGTTGCATTGTCACTGTCAGTCAGTGTACATACATTATCATTATAGACTGTTATGCCTTTCAGCGTTCAGCAAGCCTCTGAGAATTTAAGAATGTGTGTGTGTATCAAGTATAACAGAATGAAAATAAAGTAACACAAGATACCTTGTTTGTATGCAAACTTCATAAAACGCTAGATTTTAGCCTCAATATCAAAATAATAAGGATGAAACATTTTCGATTATATTGTGATATTCAAACATTGCAGACCATGGCATATGACAGTTTTCTGTGTCGCAGAGCAGGTAAAACTTTCAAGCGAAGCGTGGCGCCATACATACCCGGTGTAGGCATAAGCTTTTGCCGGTTTTGTGGTAAAGAAAACACGTCATTTTCAAGGGAAATTCATTTTTGTTTATTCAAAATATTGGCTATCGTCTTCTACACACTTCGCCCATCTTTCAGGTAAGTTATGAATACCATGCCAGAAAAACTGCTTGTCTTTTGCGGCAAACCATTCGTAGAGCCATTTTCCAACTTCCCCGAAATTGCTGAAGTGCTGCTCTGCGAGCGGGTATCCCAATGATGCGAAGAGGTGATAGATGGCGCCAGGTCGAGGCAGTACGGCGGGTGCGGAAGGATGTCCCATCTAAGCGATTTCAAGGTGACTTTCACTGGTTTGGCTGTGTGAGACGGCGCATTGTCGTGTAACAAAATCACTTTGCCATGTCTTCTGGCCCATTCCGGTCGTTTTTCGATCAATGCGTGATTGAAATTAATCATTTCTTGGCGACAGCGTTGTGCATTAACGGTTTCGCCGGGCAATTGTTCGTCTTCGCACTTTTGTGGTCTAACAGAGCGCGCTGACTTTCACATTGAAATCCCCATTTTTAAATTATCGAAACCATATCTCACCATATGTTTCTACGAGCAAACGATGACTTTCCACAACCTCTTCCTTTTGATCAAATAAGAAAAGCAATGCGTGTCGCAAATGTTCTTTTTCAGGCACAAACGTCCACATGATCACTGAACGATACAACACAGACGCTACTGTTTGGCGGACTCAAATTTTGAGTGTGTTGGTAGGTTAATGCCAGACGAACCAAGTGACGAAGGTGTCAAATTCATACGCTGCGTACTGTTCGCTGGCGCCATCTCTTAGTGAAACCGGAAAAGACTTATGCTTACACCTGGTACATATGAAGCTTTCATATTTAATGTTTTCTTTATTTTTTTATTCCTGAAGGATGCTCGCGTACTGCACTCATAGAAACATCCTGTATAAGGATAGTGCTTTAACATCCCATTAACTCCAATCAATTTTTGCCGAAGATGTGATAGGAAAGGGCGAGGGCAAGGAAGGAAGCGGCCGTGGGCTTAATAATAATAATAATAATAATAATAATAATAATAATAATAATAATAATAATAATAATAATAATAATCCTACTGGAAATCCAGACGTAATGATGAAATATACCAGAACATAGAAACCGTAACAGATACAATGCGGAAAAGGCGAATGATATTTTTTGGGACACTTATACAGAAGTAAGTAAGTAAGTAAGTAAGTAAGTAAGTAAGTAAGTAAGTAAGTAATTCGTCTTCATTCGTGGCGAAGTTAGGGCTCGAGGCCCTCTCTTACACTTAACCACAATATTTAAAATAATAAACATACATATATTTTTAAATAAAACAAATCATTTTAAAAATAATATAGTACTAATAGCAAATATGGAGAGAGTAATAGAAGAGATAATTATACAATGTACAACATGACAATATAAATGAAACATGATAATAATTTTAAAACTAACACTAGTAATAATAAAAGAAGGGAAACACAGTAAAAAAACCTATAACTAGCAAATACATTTCTAATTTTTATGAAAATAAGCTCATTCACGCACTCATTCACACTACGCACATCGAACAAGTCAGCTAGATGTATTCAGCAAGTGACTTCGGCAATCGATCATAAATCTCCTATGAGAACGTAAATCCCTAATGGTAGCAAGGAGGGTATTCCACAGCGTAGAAAGGAGCGGTTGTAAGTCCTGCAGTGACTGAGAGACTGACAGGTTACCCAAACAGATCTTCAAATATCTTTGGAACAAGAAGTCAATAATAACCTTGATTCATGAAGTCAAGAAAGATTTGGAAAGAAACAATATAAGAAGCAGCAACGGAGTGGGAGAATTTTAGAAAGGAAGTGTTAAAAATGGAAGGATTCGAAGGTCGGGAGGGAAAGAAAATGATTCAAAATGCTCCGAGTAGAGGAATAGGAGACATAGTGAGTAGGGCGTAAATGAAGGAGTTTTAGAGGAAGCAGAAGGAACAACAAAGGATAAAATATTCAAAATGACACGTGGTCATAACGGAGAAAGAAAGAAAGAAAGAAAGAAAGAAAGAAAGAAAGAAAGAAAGAAAATAAAAATAATACTAATGTTACTTTACTTTACGTCCCACTAACTACTTCTACGGTTTTCGGAGACGCCGATTTGCGGGAAGTTAGTCCTGCAGGAGTTTTTTTACGTGCCAGTAAATCTATCGACAGGACGCCGACGCAACTCAGCACCTTGAAATACCACCGGACCGAGGCAGGAGATTGGGGTTTAAACCAATCGTATCCAGAATACAAGCCTGCCGCAACGCGACTCTTACCGTGCAGCCAATTCGCTCAGTAAGTAAATTATTAAACTAAACAACTATGAGATCTGTGACGAAATTTATAAGAACCCAGGTCGAAACAGGCGTGAAGAACATTAAAGGAGACATACGGAGAATAACTGGATGATGGGACACTTCTCACATGGGAGTTGGCAGTAAACACTTGTGGTGGTTGAACTATGAAAAATAAGGGTCTCAGAAGACACATATTAAGTCTTAACACTTGGAATGGAATTGCTCTGTGGTCATCTGTAGCTTCAAAGCGATAAAATAGTTTCTAAACTCTCCAGAGATGTAAAGGCAAGCAGCAGATTGCAACCCAAAGCAACTCGCCAGAGACCTACTGACCCTAAATGCAGAGAGACGCTATTGTAAGAAATATGTCCCATTCCATCTTGATATCGAAGCAGCAAGCGACGTTACGTAAAGAGAGATTTTAGCGGCTGATGTTAGTCTCGAAGAAACAGCATCGTCTATACCGGAGGTTCTTAACCTGGGGTCTGTTGATGGGCTTCAGGGGGTCTGTAAAAGTCAAAATGTGAAAGTTATATTCACTTGACTCCTGAATTTTAGGCAGTAACAGGTTAGAATACGAAGTAATTTGGTTATTAGGAGATGCAGTCTACACCGTTCTCCAGTTATGTAGAGAGAGTAACAAATTCTAGGGGCTCTAATATGCCGTACCTCTTAAGTTTGTACAAGACGCAAAACTACAGCTCAGAAGTTGAGGAAAAATTATTTTACTTCCCTCGAGTGTTCGAAGATGAGACCCAACTTAATATTTGTTCATTCTGGGTCATTGTAGGCCAGAATATAGTGGGTTTTATTGGCACTTTTTGGCCTTTTCGGCGTTTTTTGGCTTATAGATCATGTTTTAGCCTTTTTTTAGCTCTTAACGGCTATTTTCGCAACTTCACTTTCCTTTGACTATATTTGTACTGCCCATCCTCAATTCGAATCATGATTATACTAGACTTAACTAAAGTTGGCGTCTGACAGGTAAGGTTGGAGGGAGGAGCACTGCACGTGCCATTTCACGATGTTGCCACATTCCAGCATTCCTTTCTACATGCTCTTACCCCTCGCTTCCGGCTCACTTGTTCCCTCCTTCATTCTGACCGCTGTGATCTGTTGTAGACTACCTGGCCAGGCGGTGTCTTCCCATTTGCGATCACTCTTATACAAACAATCAGGTTCTTATCAGTGACAGAGGTTTGGCAACTCCCAGAAAGACGAGCTGCTCTGAAGTTTTATCTCCATGGCAACCGCAGTCGCCCCACCCTCGTTTCCATGGCAAGGGCATACAGCCACTCCCTTTATCCCGCCTCGGCAGGCAGTAAACGGACCTCCCTCTAAGAAATGTCAGACACCAACTCTTATTATTAGCAGTGTAGTTCACCTATTAAACATCTTGTCGGTATAAAAAATTAAGCTAATGCTGGAGCATCAAATTATGTGCAAGATAAGAGAAATATTGAAAGGACGCTTGGATAGCTCTATCAAAGTAAGAAACATATTTCGAAAATCACTTCCGGCATACATGCTGTTCCGGAAAAAGAGCCTACAGTCGCTCGTTTGTTTACCCGTTTTCATTCAAATCCTATAGAAATTATGTACATACATGCAATTCTTTCTCTAATGTGTTTCTTGGTTCAATGCATACACTCAGACATGTCCACACCGAATGTAGTTATAAGGGTTTAAGTGAATTGACTCACATTAGTGCTCGTAGTGGTAGGAAAAGTCAAACTGCCAATCTAATCGACCGGGTAACGATGATTACGGAAAGGTTTGTCATTTTACGGAATAAATAAAGAATATATTCTCATACTTTATTATATTTCATTTACCTAAAATTCTTAGCTCATATCCCTAGGATGTTTTCAACACTGGGTTGCTTGCCTGAAAGGCTATTATCTTCGATTTCCCGTTTGGCGAACCTTTCTCCGGTTAAACGTTAAACCTACATAATACTCATTATCTGAGATAATGTTCTTGGTGAATATAAATTTGCCAGTTATCTCGATTTTCTTCGCTTAAAACAAAGATAAAAGTTTTTACTCTCGTTGCTGAATACGGGTCTAACTCGTCAAGAAATAACGAGGTCGGACAGGAAAAATGAAAGTGACCAGTCTGACAAAGTAAGTGAGGGAAGTTAGGAGAGGCTAATGCCTGTTAAGTTCATAAAAGGATAAGCGCAAGGAATCCAAGAATCGGGCCCATTTTCTATTTTTCTCACGTTACAGAAACCCTGATGGAAACCATCTGGACCCGGTAGTTGGATCGAATCCCACTGTCGGCAGCCTGTAAGATGATCTTCCGTGGTTTCGGATTTTCACTCCAAGTAAATGACTGTACCTTAATCAAGCCCACGGTCGCTTCCTTTCCTCTGCTGCCCCATTATTATCGCAATGTCGCTGTAAGACCTATACTGTGCCAATGCGCCGTAAAACAGAATTAAAGAAGGACAAAAGAGCGTCTAATATGATCCGATATGCGACCATACACAAAGAACACACTGTGCTACAGCAGCGCTCGTAACTAAGCTGTAGCGCGTGTGAATATAAGCTGCCTTTACGGTAATACGGAATAAATTATTTATTCATTCCTTTCACTCGATTTACGAGCCGTACGGACCTAAATTTAGTCACTGATGTGAACTTAATGGCAGAGCAGAAGAGAATAATGGCGCTCTCACAATCAAAATACCTCGCTCAAGTAAATGCAAATCACATACACATACATAGAGAGAAAGAAGATATAATTGCGAGAAACAATAAAAAGCCGTTCCAAAAAGAAAAGACATAGGAGAAACACTAAGAACAGGACCGCAAAAACAAAAATAAAGAGGTGGATCCTTTTCCTCAACTAAACAGATTTATGAACGCTGCGAACCATTACCTTGAAATCAGTCACCACTGATCTGCACTTAGGGCAGGCGCAGAGGTGGCAGATTGCCTTTCTCTTGTTGTCTTACATACATACATACATACATACATACATACATACATACATACATACATACATACATACATACATACATACATACATACATACATTATCATTATAGACTGTTATGCCTTTCAGCGTTCAGTCTGCAAGCCTCTAAGAATTTACTAAACGTCGCCACAATCCTCGATTTGCAACTAGTGTTGTGGCCTCATTTAGTTCTATACCTCTTATCTTTAAATCGTTAGAAACCGAGTCTAACCATTGTCGTCTTGGTCTCACTCTACTTCTCTTACCCTCCATAGCAGAGTCCATTATTCTCCTAGGTAACCTATCCTCCTCCTTTCGCCTCACATGACCCCACCACCGAAGCCGATTTATGCGTACAGCTTCATCCATCGAGTTCATTCCTAAATTAGCCTTTATCTCCTCATTCCGAGTACCATCCTGCCATTGTTCCCACCTGTTTATACCAGCAATCATTCTTGCTACTTTTATGTCTGTTACTTCTAACTTATATCCTGAGTCCACCCAGCTTTCGCTCCCGTAAAGCAAAGTTGGTCTGAAAACAGACCGATGTAAAGATAGTTTCGTCTGGGAGCTGACTTCCTTCTTACAGAATACTGCTGATCGCAACTGTGAGCTCGCTGCATTAGCTTTACGACAGCTTGATTCAATCTCACTTACTATATTACCATCCTGGGAGAACACACAACCTAAATACTTGAAATTATCGACCTGTTCTAGCTTTGTATTACCAATCTGACATTCAATTCTGTTGAATTTCTTACCTACTGACATTAATTTAGTCTTCGAGAGGCTAATTTTCATACCATACTCATTGCACCTATTGTCTAGTTCCAAGATATTAGACTGCAGGCTTTCGGCACAGTCTGCCATTAAGACCAAGTCGTCAGCATAGGCCAAACTGCTTACTACATTTCCACCTAACTGAATCCCTCCCTACCATTTTATACCTTTCAGCAGATGATCCATGAAAACTACGAACGGAAAAGGTGAAAGATTACAGCCTTGTCTAACCCCTGTAAGTACCCTGAACCAAGAACTCATTCTACCATCAATTCTCACTGAAGCCCAATTGTCTACATAAATGCCTTTGATTGATTTTAATAATCTACCTTTAATTAATTAATGGAATGGGAGTGGGCAATGGAATGGGAGTGGGCGTCTCGGACATATTCTGAGTCATGGCCCTCCTTGTGCTCAGGCGGCTAGGACTATACAATTCACCGGTGGTCCATAACCCGTTAGAGGAGAGATCCTCTCTTGGACTATGTGCAAGTAGGGTAGCATCCTGCTTCATGAATTTACCGAGCTCAGAACATTTTAAGCAAGCCTCTTGTTGTCTTTCCTTAAATAATTGTAAAAAAAATATTGAAAATTATTGAATGTCTCCATAGGTAAATTATTCCAATTCCTAACTCTCTACCCCTCTGCAGATGAAGAATACACCCACAGTATCCCCTGCCTTTTGTAAAATGCGAATAAAAGGGGCGACCAAGGTATGATACATTTGGAACTATGAGACAATCTGTGATTTGTACCATTACGTGATGAACGGCCTGGGTCTACTTTATTTACGATTAATACTACTACATGTATCTGGCTGTGCTCCTTCTTAAAGCAATAATCACTACTACCTGAGGAACTGTTAACGCTACTGCATCCAGCTGGGCCTGTGATGAGTACCACTATGCGAGCAACGTCATGAGTATATGGAACCTGTGATTAGTACCACTATGTGAGCAACGCCATGAGTATATGGAACCTGTGATTAGTACCACTATGTGAGCAACGTCATGAGTATTTGGAACCTGTGATTAGTACGTTTATGCGAGCAAATTGTCGGGTTCGCTGAGATGAATAGTGAGACTCCGGATGTTTTATAAGTCCAAGTTCATCCCCCTTTGGGATCGGGGGCGAGGTGATATATAAAATTAATCCAAAGTAGTGTCGAAGAAATAGTTTTCGGGGTCGCTGAGATGAATAATGGCACTCCGAAATTTTTTAAAGTTCAGCCCCCTTCGTGGTGGGTGGCAATGGGAGAGTGATATATAAAAATAAACGAAAATAATGTTGAATCCATAGTTGTCGGGATCGCTGAGATGAATGGTGAGAGCCCGGATATTTTATAAGTGCGAGTTCATCACCCTTTCTCGTGAGGTGTGAGGGGGATTCAGATTTAAAAATAATCGAAAATAGTGTCGAAGCCATAGTTTTCGGGGTCGCTGAGATGAATAGTAACACTCCCGATTTTTAAAACTCAAAGTTTAACCCCCTTTAGGGGGAAGGGCGAGTGAGATATAATAATAATCGAATATACTGCCTAATCCATAGTTTTCCGGGTCGCTGAGATGAATAGTAACATTCCGGATTTTTAAAGTACAACTTCAGCCCCCTTTGGCATAGAGGGTGAGAAAGGGTGAAAAGTAAATTGTCAAAAATGCATCCTAGAAACGCAAAACTTGGTACCAGACAACCCGACGACTTCAGGATCCCCAGAAAAATATAAAAAACTCAAAATTCTCTGAGAAGGACACGCTGGGAGTTTCAAATCTGCATAAGAACACAGTCGGTGATATTTATCCCGAACGATAACCTATAGGTTTCATGGACTTAAAAGTTTTCTGAAAAGGGGGAGTGAGATATAAGAATAATCGAAAACAGTGTCCAATCTACAATTTTTCGGGGTCACTGAGATGAATAGTGATAATCCAGATTTTTTATCTCTTATGGGTTCGGGAGGGGGGGGGGGGGCGAGAGAGGGACAGTCTCACTGGCAGTTGAAATCCTGTACATCGTATCCATAGTGCGACGGCTAAATACATATAGTTATCACTTAATTTTCGACAGGATCAAATACTTCCCAGTCGATTCGAGCTTCCATAAAGACGAAGTTTTACTTGAAAATTAAATAATCTAAAACTTGAAATCAAACACATCTAAATAATTCTTATATCAATCTGCAAGTGAAAAAGGAATTCTATAAAAATTCTCTTCACACATAACTGATAATGCAAATCTTAAAGGGAAATATTCAGAAACTATCCGGGCAACGCCGGGTACTACAGCTAGTATTATATAAAGGGGTCCAAAATCTGGACGCCGGCCCCTCATAATGCTACTAACCACTGGTAAAGCAGAACCATGGTGCTCATCCTATAGAGGTACTAATCACAGGTAACGTAGACTCATGGAGTTTCTCGCTTAGCAGAATTAATCACGGGCGCCGGTATTCTCGTGGTTTTCTACACTTAGTGGAACTACTCATAGAAAATGTAGACCCACAGTGTATCACACATTATGTAAACGCCCACAAGCAACACAGATCCATGGTGTTCCTCGCATAATGGTACTACTCGTAGACAACGCAGACCCATGGAATTACATAGAGGTACTTATCACGGGCGCCAGCCGAACCCGTAGTGTTTCTCACATAGTGCCACTAATCTCAGGCAACGTAGACCCATGGTGTTTCTCATAGAGTGGTACTCCACATAGGTAACGCAGGCCGATTTTGAACACAGTGGAATACACACGATGACACTCATCACAAGCAACGCCCACACCCGAAGTATTTCTCTCATAATGGTACTGCTCCTATGTAACGTAGACTCATGGTTTTCATCGCAAGGTGCTACTAATTCAAGTAGTCTCATCGTTCAATTGTCATCATCCCTTGGTCGCCCCATTTAGTCGCCTCTTACGATAGATAGGGGATTCCGTGGGTGTATTCTGCGTCTGCGTCCCCCACCCACAGTGGTTGCAACGGAGACTAATAAAGGATATAGAAAGAAGTAAGGTAAAACTTGTAGTTCATACCCTGAGACACAATGAGTTCCTGGTAAAGGACTTTGAAGGAAAAAATACGAGGAAATAAAGGAATAGGAAGACCAAGGAAGACTTGATGGGATGTAAAGACTACAAGGAAGTGAAGAGAAAAGAAGGACTGAGAGGACAATGGTTGCACTGACAAGGCTTAGCCTAAAGTGTATGATGATGATACTATTTATGTAGCTGGGAGGTATAAGATGAGCCTGAAAATGAAATGAAAATAATGGCCGGCTCAGCTGGAGACTTCTGTTCTTACGTCACGACCCCTAACTTGTGAGCCCCTTGAGAGAGTGAAGGCTGGAAAAGAAAGAAAGTGCTGTACGTTGTAGATATTACTTTTTAATGACGGTCGAGCCGATGACATGGGGCAACATAATCCCAAGGGGAAACAGAGAGTTCTGGAATAAAAATAAGACAACAAGAAAGGAAGGCAGGAAGGGGTAGGGTATGGATTATCTCCAGTGCCCGTGACCCAGATGTCGGTGCCAAACGGCGCTGCAGTGGAGGGCGAGCCAGCACCGGACACGAGCCGGCCTGCCTCTGGGCCAATCGATACAGAGAGCCACCGTGGTCTTTAATTGTCCGGTCAACCACTGCGGCTTCACACCCCTTCCCTGTCCTGCTTCACTTAGCGTCACCGTCACTGCCTTAGGAGGTGAAAGTAGCAGGAAGTTTGTCATGAAAGGGATTCGTAGAATAAGTTACATCTGGTGGCTAAGTTGGTTAAAACACTCGCCTGATAGTAATGTAATAATGATTCGTTTTCAATTCAAATTATTGGCGGAAAAGGAGAAATAAGGTCGAAGAATGAAGGTATTGGAAAAAATAGAAGGGTCGGATAAGGTAAGAAAATGAACTCGTAATCCAGGCAAACCCAATACAGTGGGGGTTGAAGAAACGTTAAGCAAGGTACAATGATAGGATAGATGACAGTGAGAATGTGACACGTATAGTGAAAGCCATGCTAGTAGCCAAGTGGTCGGCGTTTGAAGCTCCAGGTTGAATTATTCACGAAGAGATGCTGGTGGTAGTGGGGAGTACTATAAGGGGCATCGCAACTGCAGTCGAACCTCGATATCGGGGACTTCATTACTCGAACTCGATTTCTCGAAGCAAACATTTCCTCCCTTGAAGTAAATAATACATTGTAACTCGAATTTTGTGCAACATTAACTGTGCAATGCAGCATTTGTGGTTTGTGAGGAACAGTTAACAAGTAAGGAAAGAGTAACAGTGATGCTGGGAGCTAATGTGACAGGAACGGAAAAACAAACTTCTGGTGATCGGAAAATCGGCGAAGCCTCACTGTTCCTCGGGTTTGAAGTAATTACCGGTCACGTACGACAGCAACCTCCCGAGTCGCGGATGACAAGCTCCATTTACGAATCTCGGCTGCGTAGTATTGCCTACAGTAGTAGTTTCAACGTGAAGCGAGGAAATGTTAACAGTAACAAACAGAAAAGACTAACGGATTGTTTCCAAAGTTTCTTGTTTCACTACTGTGTGATCTGTATCCTGTCTTCTAAAAAGTTACTATAATAAGGATTAAAATTAGAGTGATGCCGCAAAATAGGGTTTGTTCGTATATTTTTTGAGTACTGTTCAAAACGTATGCATTATAAGCCCGTAGACACATATGATTCAATTATCTGCTGTACGAAATTTCGATAACTCAAATAAAGTTTAGCTGCTGAGGTGATTCAAGATATCGACGTTCCACTGTACTTTTTATTCGCACGGATGCGGGATCTACCAGACAAATGGAAATTTACAGATGGGAGAAGGGTAAGGTGCTGTGGAATGCATTAATATAGGTTTACCAGGTGTAGGATATAAAGAGAGGAAATTGTAAACCGTGAAATCCTTGTACTTCTTAGAGAGTACAGTAACCTTCAGAGAGTAAATTTTAATAGTAGTCCTCTAGATTGTGCACTGCACGTTGACAGTGATGCGGAGTCACCTCCTCATGTGTGAATTTTGCAACAGAGTTGGCAATGTTCTCTCATGTCCCAAACCGTCCCCAACGCAGACAAGTCCGGTGAGTATGGCGGCTATTCCAGTACTTGCCTCGTCACTTCCCTTCTTTACGGAGTCTGTCTCGCTATTGCAGCCCCACCGCCCTGTGCGTGCTATCTCTCCAATACAACGCCTTCTCGTACTGTGTCCATGTACTCTGAGTACCACGCTTTCCAGGATATATGGCTATTATTGAAAATCATCCTCTCTCTTCTTCTCTCCCGTTTTTTCAGCTGATATTTTCACTATCCTCTTTTCTTGTCTCCCCCCACTGGTGCTTCTCTATTCCTGTACCTTTCTCTGTCATTGAGCTCTGGTATATTGGTTGGTGTATATTTATTTTTCCAGTTCTCTGTTCCTTCCAAGTTGATCCATCTCAGTCCAGTCCTTCCAGAGTTCGACGACTCACTTAGTCCCCGTCTTTCCTGTCGTCCTACCCGTTGTCCCCCACACTCTTCTAGTCATTCTCTCCATGCATCCTGATCACACGTCCGGCAAGTCTTGCTCTTTTGAGTCTTGTTTCTTCGGAGATCGTCCTCATGTTTCGGTACAGTTTGACCCTTGATCTTTCACCTCCTCTTTTTGGTCCCAGTATGTTTCACAAAATTTTTCTTTCTTCTTTCTCCAGTTTTGTCTGCCCCGTCTTGGCGCCGTACAGTACTGCGTTCCTCACTGTAGGCTTGTAATGCCTGAGCTTTACGTGTCGTGATATGTTTGTTCCCTTTACTGTACACTTTTGTAGTCGCAAGGCAGGTAGTCCTTATCTTTTTTATCCCCTCTTTTATCCCACCGCTGCTCCTGTTCCTTCCTCTTACATTCATATTATTCATTTGAAGGTATACCGTACATCAATCAATCAATCAATCAATAACAAAATAGTTGCATTGACTTATCCCACAACCCTCGTATTTTAAGCGAAAGAAGCAAACCCCTTTAACACAAATCAGAAGAGAAAAAGGAAGACGTACAGCCCTTCAAGGAATTAAGGCGGCTCAAAGGGAGCAGAAAAGGTTACGAAGGATGTGAAACTGAAGGGTCCCTTAGGCCCTACAAAAATAATTCGTCGGCAGCCCTGAAGATGGTTTTCCGTGATTTCCCATTTTCATACCAGGCAAATGCAGGGGCTGTAACTTAATTAAGGCTACGGCCACTTCCTTCCACTTCCTAGGCCCTTCCTATCCCATCGTTGCCATAAGACAGATCTGTATCGGTCCGACGTAAAGCAAATAGCATAATAATAATAATAATAATAATAATAATAATAATAATAATAATAATAATAATAATAATAATGGATTTACGTTCCACTAACTACTTTCACAGTTTTTGGAGACGCCGAGGTGCCGGAATTCAGTCCCGCAAGTGTTCTTTTACGTGCCAGTAAATCTACCGATACGAGGCTGGCGTATTTGAGCACCTTCAAATACCACCAGACTGAGTTACGATCGAACCTGCCAAGATGGGGTCAGAAGACAAGGAATTCTAGGAGAGAGTCTGAACTAAGATGGTACTGGGTAGGTAGATATTGGCGCACTCCTCAAACACTTGCAACCAACCACTCAACCACCCACCCACCCCTGATCTGCATTTACGGCAGTCGCCCAGGTAGCAGATTTCCTATCTGTTGTTTACCTAATCTTCCATTAATAATTGCAAAGAAATTGGAAGTTTACTGAACATCACCCTTGGCAAGTTATTCCAACTCCTAACTCCTATTCCTATAAATTAATTTGCTCGAAGTTTTCCTCTTAATTCCAACTTTATCTTCATAAGGTAATCTATCCTACTTTTAAAAACACCACTCGAACTCATTCGTCTACTTATGTCATTCCATGTCATCACTCCACTGACAGCTCCGAACATACCACTTCTCCCAAGTCTTTCAAGCCCAGACTTTGCAATATTTTAGTAATGCTACTCTTTTGTCGGAAATTGCCCGGAACAAATCAAGCTGCTTTGCTTTAGAATTCTTCCAGTTCTCGACTCAAGTAATCCTGCTGAGGATCCCATATACTGGAATTATACTCTAGTTGGGGTCTTACAAGAGACGTATATGCCTTCTCCTTTACTTCCTTACTACAACCGCTAAACACCCTCATAGCCATGTGCAGAGATCTGAACCCTGTATTTATAATACAGTTTATGTAATTAACCTAATTAAGATTTTCCGTTATATGAACACCTAGGTACTTACAATAGTCCCCGTAAGGAACTTTCACCCCATCAACGCAGTTCGTATCAGAGGAACTCACATCCTGACTTTTAACTCCGTTTATCAACATACCATTGTCTGCTGTCCATCTCACAACAATGTCGAGGTCGTTCTGCAGTTCCTCACAAACTTGTAAGATTTATTTCTTACTGTATAACTAAACCAAACCAAACTAAATCCCATGGCGCAAGGCCCCCGAAGGGCCATGGTCTACCAAGCGACCGCTGCTCAGCCCGAAGGCCTGCAGATTACGAGGTGTCGTGTGGTCAGCACGACGGATCCTCTCGGCCGTTATTCTTGGCTTTCAAGACCGGGACCGCCATCTCACCGTCAGATAGCTCCTCAACTGTATAATCACGTAGGCTGAGTGGACCTCGAACCAGCCCTGAGATACACGTAAAAATCCCTGACTTGGCCGGGAATCGAAACCGGAGCCTCCGGGTAAGAAGCAAGCATGCTACCCCTACACCGCGGGGCCGGCCTTAGTGTATAATATCATCCGCAAAAACAGTTTCCAATTCTTTACACTTTCATTGATATATATAAGAAACAAAAGTCAAAAAACACTGCCTAGAGAAATTCCCGTCTTCATAATTACAGAATCAGATACAGCTTCACCTACTCTAGTTCTCTGAGTTCTATTTTCTAGAAATATAGCCACCCATTCAGTGACTCTTTCGTCTAGTCCCATTGCACTCATTTTTGCCAGGAGTGATCCTGCTTTTTGTTGGCTCGGTTCACAAGGTTATGCATATCAACTGTGCCAACAAAATTGAAGTAGGAATTTTAGTATCACAGACAGGTCTTATAAAGGTTATACACTTTAAGAAAGGGCTAGAATTGGGAAGGAAGCAACCGTGGCTTTAATTAAGGTCTAGCTTGGCATTTGTCTAATGTGAAAATGGGAAACCAAGGAAAACAGCTTTCAGGGCTGCGGACAACGGAGCTTGGGCCAGCACTCTCCCGAATGCAAGCTGTCAGTTGCGTGACCCAAACCGTGCGGCCAACTTGCTCGGTGGAATTAAAACTGGAAAGCCTTCTTTCCTTTCCTACATAAGCAGAAAGCAGTCACAGAAAACTAAAATTATAAATACTAGCCTTACGTGAATGCTTTTTTTTTTTTTTTTTTTTTTTTTGCTAGGGGCTTTACGTCGCACCGACACAGATAGGTCTTATGGCGACGATGGGATAGGAAAGGCCTAGGAGTTGGAAGGAAGCGGCCGTGGCCTTAATTAAGGTACAGCCCCAGCATTTGCCTGGTGTGAAAATGGGAAACCACGGAAAACCATCTTCAGGGCTGCCGATAGTAGGATTCGAACCTACTATCTCCCGGATGCAAGCTCACAGCCGCGCGCCTCTACGCGCACGGCCAACTCGCCCGGTTTACGTGAATGCTGTCGTACAGATCGATTGTTCTTCGGAAATAATTTATTGTATCAATGTCACAGTATTTACAAACCTTATTGACATTTACGGTCCAGTGGAATGTTCCACGTTCACAGAACAATTCCACCGCCGCCTGGCTAGCCATAAAATTTCAAAACTGTTACTTGTGGTGGTGTTCCATGATGCACAATGTATGGACCTCGCTGTCCTCAGTTTTCCGGTAACGCTTCGGAATCTACTTACGTCGTCAAACAATAAGCCATTTTCAATAATGTTCATACATGTGCGCGGTTCATCTGCTCCTCAAATGCACAGACCATACCACGTCTTCCTGCACAAAACTCCCCTGGCTCTGTCTGCAAGACAGGTGTAATCTTCACTGTCTAATCTTACTGCAACGAACTGTAAATCTGAATTCTCCCCCATTACCTTAAAGAACGTTTCTACAATCTATCTTTATACTACGAAAAAACACAAGGGCACAGAATATGCATATTCTTACCATACCCAACCACAAGTCTTCAGAATATGGCAATTCCTTCACAGTTACAGCAATTCGTGAATAGAACAATCTGCTACAAGACGTCAGATGGATATCAGAGTCCCAGACATTTAAACGTGCATGCACTAAGTATCTAATGGAAAGACACAACTAGCGAGTGGCTTTCCTGCTTCGTCGCCCTCTTCCCCCGTCTACTGTATCCTTCCCCTCTACCCTTCTCAACTTGGACACTCACAGTACAGGAGTAACTTATTTACAGATAAATATATTTTGTTTAGTAAATTTCTTTCGAATTTTAGAATTTAAGTATTTATGTATATCTTCAAAACCGTTCTCTTTTTCCGTAATAAAGTGCTGTTTTCCCTTAACTTTTATAACTGTTAATGTGCAAGTAGTTACTATTAGCTATAGTTCAGTAGTTCTACTGAGTTTTTAATATAGGTTATTTTAATGAATGGCAATTAGTTATTTATCAATCTATTTCTCTTACTTGTTAAGAGTAGTATAATGGGAGAGTTCGGCGGCCACCGCCACCTCCGGCTCCCAGTGGCCACCTCCACCTCCACCTCAGCCAGAGGCCTCCCAGTGGCCACCTCCACCTCAGCCAGAGGCCTCTTCCAGTGCTGCCAACTTAACCTAACTAGCGCGAAATTTGAATTTGTAAACAAAGCCACGTGCTTTTTGACAGACAACAACGCATCGCTAACCTCAGTACTGCCATCTTGACGGGCCTAAACCTCAGTAGTGCCAACTTAACCTAACTAGCTCGAGATAAACAAAGCCACGTGCTTTTTGACAACCACGTGCTTTTTGACAGATTTGTAAACAAAGCCACGTGCTTTTTGACAGACAACAACGCATCGCAAACCTCAGTACTGCCATCATGACGGGCCTAAACCTCAGTAGTGTCAACTTAACCTAACTAGCATGAGGTAAACAAAGCCACGTGTTTTTTGACAGCCACGTGCTTTTTGATAGATTTGTAAACAAAGCCACGTGCTTTTTGACAGACAACAACGCATCGCTAACCTCAGTACTGCCATCTTGACGGGAATAAACCTCGGTGGTACCAACTTAACCTAACTAGCGAGAGGTAAACAAAGCCACGTGCTTTTTGACAGCCACATGCTTTTTGACAGCTGCCATCCGCCATCTTTGAGCACCGTGCTGCCCTCTTTCGTCACCTGTCATCGGCAGTGCTGCCATCTTGACGGGTCTAAACCTTAGTGCTACCAACTTAACCTAACTAGCGCGAGGTAAACAAAGCCACGTGCAGCCGTCATCCGCCATCTTTAATCCATAGAGCACAGTGCTGCCCTCTTTAGCTACTTACCTTTGAAATGTGGTGGCGGATAATTTGAAAAATGCTTTTTGACAGCAGCCATATTGCATCGCAAACCTCAGTGCTGCCCTCTTTAGCTAGATACCTGTGGTAGCAGACAATTCCACGTGACAGCAGCCATCTTTATTCAAGAGAGCACCGTGCTGCCCTCTATGTGGTGGCGGCAAATTGAAAAATTCCACGTGCTTTTGTTTGGAAACAAACTCACGTGCTTTTTTGACAGCTACCATCCACCATCTTTAATCAACAGAGCACAGTGCTGTACTCTTTAGCTAGATACCTTTGAAATGTGGTGGCGGCAATTTGAAAAATTCTATGTGCTCTTGTTGGGGAACAAAGCTACGTGCTTTTTTTGACAGCTGTCATCCGCCATCTTTAATCAATAGAGCACTGTGCTGCTATCATGCGGGCAATTTCGTTAGCTGTCATCCGCCATCTTTAATCCAGAGAGAACAGTGCTGCCCTCTATGTGGTGGCGGCAAATTGAAAAATTCCACGTACTCTTGTTTGAAAACATACTCACGTGCTTTTTTGACAGCTGTCATCCGCCATCTTTAATCCAGAGAGAACAGTGCTGCCCTCTATGTGGTGGCGGCAAATTGAAAAATTCCACGTGCTCTTGTTTGAAAACATACTCACGTGCTTTTTTGACAGCTGTCATCCGCCATCTTTAATCCAGAGAGAACAGTGCTGCACTCTATGTGGTGGCGGTAAATTCCATGTGCTTTACAAACCTATGTGCTTTTCTGACAGCTGTCATCCGCCATCTTTAATCTAGAGAGAACAGTGCTGCACTCTATGTGGTGGCGGCAAATTCCACGTGCTTTACAAACCTATGCGCTTTTCTGTCATCCACCATCTTTAATCTAGAGAGAACAGTGCTGCACTCTATGCGGTGGCGGCAAATTCTACGTGCTTTACAAACCTATGCGCTTTTCTGTCATCCACCATCTTTAATCTAGAGAGAACAGTGCTGCACTCTATGTGGTGGCGGCAAATTCTACGTGCTCTTATTTGGAAACAAATTCTACTCGCTCTTCAGCTGTCATCTACCATCTTTAATCAAGAGAGCACCGTGCTGCCCTCTTTGTGGTGGCGGATAATTTGAAAAAATTCTTTTCGACAAGCAGCCATCTTTAATCCAGAGAGAACAGTGCTGCCCTCTTTAGCTACTTACCTTTGAGGCGGTTAATTTGAAAAATTCTTTTCGACAAGCTGCCATCTTTAATCCAGAGAGAACAGTGCTGCCCTCTTTAGCTACTTACCTTTGAGGCGGTTAATTTGAAAAATTCTAGCTGCCATCTTTAATGAAAAGGGCATCGTGGTGCTATCTTGCGGGTAATATTTTACGTCACAGCTGTCATCCACCATCTTGCATTGCTAACCTTAGTGCTGCCCTCTTTAGCTACTTACCTTTGACAAGCTGTCACCCGCCATATTGCATCGCAAACCTCAGTGCTGCACTCTATGTGGTGGCGGATAACTTGAAAAAATCTTTTTGACAAGCAGCCATCTTTAATCAACAGAGCACCGTGCTGCCATCTTTAGCTACCACCATCTTACATCGCTTACCTCGCTGCTGCACTCTATGTGATGGCGGTTAATTCGAACAAGTTTAATCACGCATCGGGTAAGCTAGAGTAAGCACGTGCTGTTGTGATGACATCATCATACATGTTTAGACTTGTCCGTTTTCTTAAGAGTAAGTCGATGTAAAGGAATGTGGTAGCGGTAAATTCGAACGAGTTTAAACATGCATCGGGAAAGCTAGAGTAAGCAAGTGCTGTTGTGATGACGTCATTGTGCATGTTTAGACCTGATCGTTTTTCTTAAGAGTAAGTCGGTGTAAAGCAATGCAATAAGTACAACATTTTTTGAATGCGATCAAATATTTATTTACAAATGTACTACAACAGTGTTCGTTTTTGCTGCTGACAAGGTTGGTGTGCTTCTTAACAACGTATGCTTCCGAAATGCCTCCTGCAACATTCAAATTAAACAAAGCATTTAGAAATATATTATACTAAGTATGTTATGCTTTACAGAGAAGATCATGTACTTCTTACCTTGCTGTTATTCCTTTTCGGAATCATCATCATCATCATGAAGTACTAGAGAAAGTTCATTCATACACTGTGTACAGTGTTCAATCCTCGGATTTGGTCCATCCCAATCATCATCACCATTTTCTCCTCGATGCTTGTAATGTCGCTCACAAGTTCTGCATAAAGCTACTTCGATTGACATCTTACTGTGTAGAGGAAGGATGTCCCAAAAATTATGTACGTAAGAGGCAGCGTACGTATATAAAAATCCTGGTGGTAAGTATTGAATAAGATGTTTCGGCATCGATGATCTACGTTTATAGAACATCTTAATAGCCTCACTCACTCGTGAAACATAAATAAGATGTTGCGTATGAGCATGCAAACAGCATGCACATTTACAGTTTTGTTCCATAGCGTACGATGTCGAAGCACACACTAATGAAAATGATAAAGATCTATTCTTATTTATAGTCTCGTAACAATATTCGTTAGCGGATGGTAAGTAACATCACTCATACGAATAATAAGACAATAGGCTGCTGTGTTAGCAGGAATGGTTTCAGATGTTTCAAATTCTAAACGAATATCAACTGGAGATTCTTTTATAGATTCTTCATGATAAGAGCAGTCTATAACTACAATCGGTGCTTTATTTTTAAATTCTTGAGGTGTAAATAGCGGACGATCTTCTTTCTGATAATACGATGATTGAAATTTACAAAACATGTCATAGAGCATCCCAAACTTATTTTTCTCAAAGTTAATGTCGATGTTTTCGTAGGGATACGTAATTCCATTGAGATATAGTCTAACGTGTCTTAATTTGCAGTGATCAAACAGTGAGCTATCTTTTTCGTGATTGAATTTACGATTAGTTTGAAATCCAAAAATAATGTACAAGGGCTTCTCAGTAAAACGTGATGTTTTAACTGCCCAGCTATGCTTGTTTGTAGGTGGTAACACAGGATATTCATGCAGCTCCCAACTTCTAAAACGTATAGGTAATGGTGTATCATTTTCTACAATCTTGAGCAATCGAAGTTTTTCACGATCAGATAAGGTAACATGTGGGATCCGCCACAGTATACGATGCAGTGTTATTTTCGATTCTACAGGTGTTTCTACTGCTTTAAGAGAATTGTAATCACTTCGATCACGGATTAGAATAAGCTCTTGTTTTACGTTGATTATAATACGTGTAAAGTCTTCTGCGAATCCAAAAATATGTTTCAGTGATAACATACCCGTAAAAGTTCCATCCTCATTAATCATCCAGTTGTTAGTAGATTTTGGACACCATCCAGCCATCCGCAAAAGATTACTTTCTTCATCACAGAAAGAAGGGTAGAGTTTCATTGCGCTTGTAATACCAACATTCTTCGTTCGATCTATTTCAACATTATTTACTTCATATCGCGCTTCAGAAAAGAGAAAAGCTAGAGCATGGTTGTTTAGTTGTGAAGTGCTTGGTCCACTTCCATCAGACTTTTCTAATCGTCCTTCAATATAGAGGTAGCTTTCGTGTGGTAAGGTGTAAACATCTTGTTGATTAATAATAAAATGAATTTCATCATTGTTATTTAATCCAAACGTAAAAGGTTGATAAGAATGAAGCTCACTTCGTACTACACCTTCACGACTTTCTACTGTATTCGTAATGTCTAGCATTTCTTCCATTCTGTTGTAGTAGTGTATATCCTAAATCTTGGAGTATCTGCTTATGGGTATCTGTTAACTCGATGAGTCTCTGCACACATGTAGTATGTCTTCGGAATGTACACCGTGTTTTATAGATGGTTTTCATACTGGTTTAAGATGTAGTTTGTAAGCTACGTACGCGTGCTGATCTAAATGAATAAGCTGATTATGTTTATTTACAAGTCTAAGAGTAATGTTGCTAATGTGTTTTACAGACACAGGATGATAAAGAACTACTGCTGGTTTCTCACAAATAGTATATCCACGTTCCTCTGTAACAATAAAGTCGTGCAGGACGTGCGAAGGTTGTAGATTACTATTCAAGTCTGTAATAATATTACAAGTAATGTTCACATTATAATCATCGAAGAGTTTTATAGTTTGATCAGACTCGTAACGTACGTTCGGTAGGAGCTCCCTCGATGAAAATCCAAGCAGTGGTCCAATCGAATCAGGTTGTGATTTGAAGTCAATCTTAAATGATGATTCAATAACACATTTGTGCGTAATGTTGCTTATAGTGATTGAGAACTTGTAATTATGATTACTAAAACTATCTTCCCCAAACTGATCAATTAACGTACTTTCAATATAGTCGTGAATATCATCTACTGTATAACTACCTGAGGGTAGTGTTAGCACATACTCATCGTAATAGAACTTGTTTAAACCATCACGCACATTATAGATTTTATTGTAGCTTTCAAACGATACTAGTCCAAGACTATGCGGCTGATAACCAAGTTCGATTGGTGGATTAAAATAGACGGTTGTTTCAGGTCCTTCTCCACGTACAGCAAACGTTCTTTCACTGTTCGTCATCACGCATACACTAATGCACTTTCTCTACTGTCTGGGTTTGATATAAGAACATAAGACATAATCGTCCGCACATGCGTGTATTAAAGTTTTGCACACGGTTTTTATTGTAAACAATGTCTGCACTGCTTCCGAAATAACGTATGAGCTCAAAAGGAGGAGGTAAATCTCCATAGCTATCAAAATACCATACTTTAGATTTACGTTTTACATAAGCAACGTAATGAGTTCCAGGTCCACGACTGTCGTCCAAGTTAATTACGGCACTTTCACGTTCACGTGGACGTGCTGGTAGTTGATCACGCATATACACTCCTCGAAAATAATGAATTCCTAGTTGTTTAGCAAACGTAAAAACTTCATCATGCGTTAGAGCTCGATATGGCAGTGCATTCAGTAGACGTTTTTTGGAGAAATGTAGATACCAAGCCCTTTCTTGTATGGCGCTAGCTTCATGTTCACACCTTTGCCTCGTAACGCAATTGCCTCCATCGTCTTGTTATGACGTTCACTCTCTTTCAACTGTTGTTTCGCTTCTTCTACAGCTTTGACAGTTCTCGCTACAGCACTAGCACCACCTAGCAATGACCCTAAAGCTGCTAAGCCAGCAAACAGCGCAGGAAGAAATCCTCCTCGTTTTGGTACAGGAATAATTCGCGCACGTTTACTAAATATTGCTCTGCACTTTGGAGAAATTCTCGCTCTTGCTGCGCGTAACGCCTTAGTAATAGCTACACGAGGATTGTATTCCCCTCGAATAGCTTTTTGCGCAGCCTTTATAACATCTTTCCATCCAACAGTTTTTACTTTCTTCTTCTTCTTCATGTCGTTTGGATATCGTTGTTTCACCATGCTGGACACGACTTTACTAGTCAAGAGCAAATCATAAACTAACCGTTGCCTCTTGTTTCGTTTAATATATATATTACTATTACGTACTTTATGATTCAGTTATCATGAAGATTATAAAGCAGCAAGACACGCTACCTGTTACCGACATTGTACCACATCTCTTACCTAGTTCTAGTACAACTACAAGAAAACGTCATGGAACGTTGTTTCCTTTTACTGTGCGATGTATTATATCAGGTCCGTCGGGATGCGGTAAAACAAATCTTTTACTCACACTTATTACTTCTGTAAATGGTATACGCTTCGAGAATATTTACGTTTTCGCAAAGTCACTCTATCAGCCGCTATATACTATTCTACAAACTGTAATGCACGATCTAGTTAAAGATGGAATAAGATATTTTAAATTTAATTCACATGAGCAAGTACCATCACCAGACGATGTGCTTCCTAATTCTCTAATGATCTTTGATGATGTCGCAACAGAACAGCAAAACGTTATTCGTGCATTCTTTAGTATGGGTCGACATAAATATGTTGATTGCATCTATTTGTGCCAAACCTATTCTCGTGTGCCCAAGCAGTTGATACGCGACAACGCAAATGTTATTGTGCTTTTTCGGCAAGATGAGCGCAACATGCGACATGTGTATAACGATCATGTTAACACTGATATGACATTCGATGACTTTAAACGTATGTGTGCTAAATGTTGGTCATTACACCGTTACAGCTTTTTAGTTATTGATAAAGAAAGTGATGTACAGCATGGACGATATAGCATGGGCTTCGATCATTTTATATGCATTAACACAGAATTACAGTAACTACTTGATTAAAAACCACCATCATGTTAACATCTAGCAAGGAGATCACAAAACATATCATCCAAGCTCGAAACAATATTCGACGGAAATTTAAAGAGCTTAAACGTATTCAAGCAGACACGGATTTATTTTTAAAAACACAACTAAGTACACCACTCAAAGAAATTTTTAATTCTACTTCATTACCGCAGTCTACTTCAAGTTTTGCTTCTATGCAAACATCATATCATAAAGAGAAGCATGAAGAAGAAAAGCATGAAGAAGATACGGAAGAGAAGAAGCAGGATGTAGATCAAGAAGAGGAAGATAAGGAAGAAGAAGAAGAACTTAATGATGCATCACCATCTAAGCGTGTTGAGTTTTTAACTACAGATGTTATTGCAGAAACACCTACTACATCGACGCAAAATCTACCATCTTTGTCTGAGGTTATGATTACACCAGAATATCGCAATCAGTTTAGAACTTTTATTCAAGATACCTATGGATCTCTCTTTGCACCTTATATAGAAAAACTTTTTACAGGACAAACTGACACTACCTATGGTATTCGCTACGAAGATGACTGTTTCCGGATAGGAAATTCAAATGTTAAGATTAATAGCAACAAACTCATTGTAAAAGGTGTTACCTATAAACCTACGAAAGGACTCTTAGAACTTCTTTTCTCACGAATACCTGACAAGGATATAATTTTACAAGATGATCTTAAAAAGTATAAAGCAATACTTTTTGCTACCGATGCAACACGACGTAATTACAAGAGAACAGAAGCTGTAAATGCGAATAAGAGTTACAAGTATCGTGAGTTTATTTCTAAGCTGTTTCCGACTGCACGTAGTCTAGACGTTATCTACAAGCCTTTGTTGCCGTATGTGGATGTAAGATACTGGAATGACCCAAACTTACTCGTTGAACGATTACAACTTTTAAGAGCATCGCAAGAGGCTGGTCACACTGGTCACGGATCAGAAATTCTAGAAATAGAAAGAGAACTACGTTATGCCGGTATTATTTTATAACGGCTCGTCAAGAGAAGATCTCACCTGTAAAGGTAAACATCGCACATGAGTTACATAAACCAGCACGTCGCACCTACTGTCGCAGACGCGTTATTACACGAGGAAAAGATGATCTCTGGCAAGCAGACTTAGTAGAAATGATTCCATATGCTTCTAGTAATAAGGGCTATAAGTATTTACTTACTGTTATCGATGTGTACTCAAAGTTTGCTTTTGCACAACCCGTGCGTTCTAAAACAGCAGCTCAAGTTAAAGAAGCATTTAAACATATTGTTGAAGAATCGAAACGCTGCCCAAGGCTTCTTCAAACTGATCAAGGTAAAGAGTTTTACAACAAGGATTTTTCTTCTTACCTCAAGTTACTTGGCATTCAACACTACTCTACGTTCAGTAATCTCAAGGCAAGTGTTGTAGAGCGCTTTAATCGTACACTCAAAACAATGATGTGGCGAGAATTTACAGCGCAAGGTTCATATCGTTGGATTGATCTGCTACCTAGACTTTTATCTACCTACAACGATACACCTCATCGCACTATCGGAACAAAGCCACGTCTTGTTACAAAGAATACACCTCGTCTAGATGCTATTCATCTTGTAATCAAAACAGCTGATCCACGTCGCTATCGCTTTAAAGAAGGTGATTTCGTTCGCATCAGCAAACACAAGTCTATCTTTGCAAAAGGATACACACCTAACTGGAGCACTGAAATTTTTCAAATCAGAAGTGTTAAGCTTACTAATCCAGTTACGTATTTACTTCGCGATCTCAGAGGACAGCCTATTGAAGGAGGATTCTACATCGAAGAACTGCAGAAAACAAAATATCCTGATCACTATTTAGTTGAACGTGTTATTCGACGTCGTGGTAATAAACTGTATGTTAAATGGCTTGGTTTTAATAACAGCTTTAATTCATGGATTAATAAAGAGGATGTACTTTAAATCTTATGTGTGTTTTCTTTTAATCCTCTACGTTTCCTTTCTTCTAAGTCACTAGGACATGCTGTAGGATTAAACAACACCTGTAATATGTTTTGACAATTCATATTTATTTTAGACTATATACATACATTTTTATCCTTTGTTCATGTTACGGTCTTTGTCACTCAGTTTTTCGTTTTATTGCACCAACAACGACAAGTGCTGCTATATTCTTCTGAGCAGCTAAAGCACTAGGTAATAACACATACACACACATACACAGCATAACTTTACGAAGCAGATTTTAACAGCTACACTCTATGCAGGCAGCATGTAACTACGTATCAGGCGAACGTGTTCTAGGGCCGCAGGGGAGATGAAGCACGAAGAAAAGAAGATCAATCACTCTATTGATGAGTCCACGCCCAACATGCTTCCTCATCTTTCTCCCAGCACGTTTCTTCACCTTTTCCTTGTTTACTCTCTCCACAGCCATGATAAGTGTTTATAAGCGAAGACAACTCGTTAGTTTTAGGTCCGTGATACAGTTTAATTAGTTGACATGTACGGCACTGTCTCACAGAAGGTCTTCTAGCTAAACTCACGTGTTCATGATGTAAACTACACGTTTGAAGCTCTGACAAAACAGGATCTTGAGTCCACTCACGAGGCACCTTATCCCAAATCTTCTTTACAGCATTCGCAGCTACATTGACCAAAAATGCCTTTGGTAATGCATTTAACTCTTCTTCAGTAAAAGTGTTTAGTTTCTTTTTGCATGCATAAAACTTTACGATCGCCTTTTCAACTGCGTTACACTTAGTATCTGTTAGAAATGACATGATGTCTTTACTCTACAAATGTTTCTTTTACACTAAGGTTATTTCGACACTGCACTTTACATATGTTGTTCACTTCCCGACATGCACTGCGACACAACCAATCAAAGAGCATGCATACATGTTGTAAAGACTGTTTAGTTGTTTCTCTACTATGCTCTTTCGGAAGAGTTTTAAATGATGGGCACCCCAATTCATGCATGTCGATAACTTCACATGATGATGGTAGAAAATCACGCAACCATTCTTTCTTTTCACAACCCTTTAAAAGAACAAGATCTGCTCTTGACAAATGTGCATTCATCATTAAAGGTAGAAAACGATAAGGTATTCCTTTTTCTTCCCACTTCAAACCTAAATTGTTTTCAATCCACTGAGTCTGCTTTTTATCTTCATCTGTTTGCAAACAGTAAGGGAACGGTGGACTAAATACTAAACTAACAAGTTTTGGTGCCCACAACACACAGCAATCTAACACAGCCACCTCTTTAAACACAAACTTGTTTCCGTTTACTTTAAAGCCTTGCACATCAACTATTAATGTTTTCGTCATGTTTGCACTCCACACTCTATCACTGTTTCCCGAAGACTAAAGCTTTTAGTCAACGAACGGGTTTAAACATGCATGATAACGTCATCACTACAGCACGTGCTTACTCTAGCTTACCCGATGCGTGATTAAACTTGTTCGAATTAACCGCCACCACATAGAGTGCAGCAGCGAGGTAAGCGATGTAAGATGGCGGTAGCTAAAGATGTCAGCACGGTGCTCTGTTGATTAAAGATGGCTGCTTGTCAAAAAGATTTTTTCAAGTTATCCGCCACCACATAGAGTGCAGCACTGAGGTTTGCGATGCAATATGGCGGGTGACAGCTTGTCAAAGGTAAGTAGCTAAAGAGGGCAGCACTAAGGTTAGCAATGCAAGATGGTGGATGACAGCTGTGACGTAAAATATTACCCGCAAGATAGCACCACGATGCCCTTTTCATTAAAGATGGCAGCTAGAATTTTTCAAATTAACCGCCTCAAAGGTAAGTAGCTAAAGAGGGCAGCACTGTTCTCTCTGGATTAAAGATGGCAGCTTGTCGAAAAGAATTTTTCAAATTAACCGCCTCAAAGGTAAGTAGCTAAAGAGGGCAGCACTGTTCTCTCTGGATTAAAGATGGCTGCTTGTCGAAAAGAATTTTTTCAAATTATCCGCCACCACAAAGAGGGCAGCACGGTGCTCTCTTGATTAAAGATGGTAGATGACAGCTGAAGAGCGAGTAGAATTTGTTTCCAAATAAGAGCACGTAGAATTTGCCGCCACCACATAGAGTGCAGCACTGTTCTCTCTAGATTAAAGATGGTGGATGACAGAAAAGCGCATAGGTTTGTAAAGCACGTAGAATTTGCCGCCACCGCATAGAGTGCAGCACTGTTCTCTCTAGATTAAAGATGGTGGATGACAGAAAAGCGCATAGGTTTGTAAAGCACGTGGAATTTGCCGCCACCACATAGAGTGCAGCACTGTTCTCTCTAGATTAAAGATGGCGGATGACAGCTGTCAGAAAAGCACATAGGTTTGTAAAGCACATGGAATTTACCGCCACCACATAGAGTGCAGCACTGTTCTCTCTGGATTAAAGATGGCGGATGACAGCTGTCAAAAAAGCACGTGAGTATGTTTTCAAACAAGAGCACGTGGAATTTTTCAATTTGCCGCCACCACATAGAGGGCAGCACTGTTCTCTCTGGATTAAAGATGGCGGATGACAGCTGTCAAAAAAGCACGTGAGTATGTTTTCAAACAAGAGTACGTGGAATTTTTCAATTTGCCGCCACCACATAGAGGGCAGCACTGTTCTCTCTGGATTAAAGATGGCGGATGACAGCTAACGAAATTGCCCGCATGATAGCAGCACAGTGCTCTATTGATTAAAGATGGCGGATGACAGCTGTCAAAAAAAGCACGTAGCTTTGTTCCCCAACAAGAGCACATAGAATTTTTCAAATTGCCGCCACCACATTTCAAAGGTATCTAGCTAAAGAGTACAGCACTGTGCTCTGTTGATTAAAGATGGTGGATGGTAGCTGTCAAAAAAGCACGTGAGTTTGTTTCCAAACAAAAGCACGTGGAATTTTTCAATTTGCCGCCACCACATAGAGGGCAGCACGGTGCTCTCTTGAATAAAGATGGCTGCTGTCACGTGGAATTGTCTGCTACCACAGGTATCTAGCTAAAGAGGGCAGCACTGAGGTTTGCGATGCAATATGGCTGCTGTCAAAAAGCATTTTTCAAATTATCCGCCACCACATTTCAAAGGTAAGTAGCTAAAGAGGGCAGCACTGTGCTCTATGGATTAAAGATGGCGGATGACGGCTGCACGTGGCTTTGTTTACCTCGCGCTAGTTAGGTTAAGTTGGTAGCACTAAGGTTTAGACCCGTCAAGATGGCAGCACTGCCGATGACAGGTGACGAAAGAGGGCAGCACGGTGCTCAAAGATGGCGGATGGCAGCTGTCAAAAAGCATGTGGCTGTCAAAAAGCACGTGGCTTTGTTTACCTCTCGCTAGTTAGGTTAAGTTGGTACCACCGAGGTTTATTCCCGTCAAGATGGCAGTACTGAGGTTAGCGATGCGTTGTTGTCTGTCAAAAAGCACGTGGCTTTGTTTACAAATCTGTCAAAAAGCACGTGGCTGTCAAAAAACACGTGGCTTTGTTTACCTCATGCTAGTTAGGTTAAGTTGACACTACTGAGGTTTAGGCCCGTCATGATGGCAGTACTGAGGTTTGCGATGCGTTGTTGTCTGTCAAAAAGCACGTGGCTTTGTTTACAAATCTGTCAAAAAGCACGTGGTTGTCAAAAAGCACGTGGCTTTGTTTATCTCGAGCTAGTTAGGTTAAGTTGGCACTACTGAGGTTTAGGCCCGTCAAGATGGCAGTACTGAGGTTAGCGATGCGTTGTTGTCTGTCAAAAAGCACGTGGCTTTGTTTACAAATTCAAATTTCGCGCTAGTTAGGTTAAGTTGGCAGCACTGGAAGAGGCCTCTGGCTGAGGTGGAGGTGGCCACTGGGAGGCCTCTGGCTGAGGTGGAGGTGGAGGTGGCCACTGGGAGCCGGAGGTGGCGGTGGCCGCCGAACTCTCCCATTATACTACTGTTAAGTGTTAGACAGGGGCAGCTGTTCCCAAGTTTTCCAGAATAAATAAAAGATCTATCTAATGAACGTACGATTCCGTGACCCATTGTATTAAAATAAAGAAACTGCCGACAGAGGGCGGTCAATCAGTAACTTCCCTCCCAAACACCACAGCACAGAGTGACGGTCCCCGAGTTCAGTTAGTGGGGGCCCGTGGATAGTATTCTCGTGTCTTCCATGTTCTTTGCTCACTGTTGGAGGCAAACCTTCACATGCCCTGATGAAGGCCAATGCAATTTGGCAGTAAGTTCTGCTTTGCTAAATAAACTTTAATCAAGTTAGCATATTTATTTCTTTATTTTAAATTACCTAATTATCCATCTATCCATCTATTATTTTAGTACATTCTGGCAGATAATTAGTGAACAATTGAAGTACATCATCATTCGACTGATTTCCTCAGTGATCTTGCCAGGTGGTGTCCCGCATTGGCCACGTTGAGTCTGGCTTCATCCGGGGTGGCAGGGATTATCTCTTCAACCGCAACTGCCACAAGACCGATGGGAACCAGGAAGGGATGATGACCTAGGACTTCGAAGGAGGCCAATGTGGTCTTAAGTTAGGTACCAGGTAAGCACAATGACAGAGGTGGTTAGTTATTATTCCTACGTTCTCAAGATAGTGTGTTCAATGCCAGCTGAGATCGCTGACATTTAAGGGTGTCCATGTGACAGCATGTTCTACCCCTGCAGGACAAAATTCTGATATCCCAATGTTTCTCAAATATCTACAGTAATTGCAGGGACATTAAATAAAGTGCAAAGTTGGATACTATTCCTGCATTTGTCTCAAGTTAAAGTGAGACAGCTACATGGATAGCTCAGAAATAGCTTTTCGACCCCGTCTATTGTCTTCATAAAGCTCAGTTTATCCCCTTTGGACTTTCACTAAAAATTTTAAATCTCCCGATATTCCTGGGCAGGATACGAAGGAAACAGCTAACATGAATTAAATTTCCATTCTCGTAATAATAATAATAATAATAATAATAATAATAATAATAATAATAATAATAATAATAATAATAATAATAATAATAATAATAATAATAATAATAATAATAATAATGACTTCTCAACTAATTGCACTCAACATTTTCTACTAACTAAGTTTTACGACGGGATGCTTTTCCTGATGTCACCACTATATGGAGAGATGTATTAACTATGGCGTGCGTGTTTCTGTTGTAATGTGTGATATGATGTTTAAAATAATGTATAGCTCGAAATACCGCTGTGTAACACTGTTGAGGGGAGAAATACTGACCCGCAGCCCATGTGTCACTTAGAACGGAAAGTCGTCGACATAGGTCATGCAATACTGAAACTTAGGGGACAGGATATTTTTGGTCACAGTTCTACGCTGAAATATTATCACACAAACATACAATCCCCGAGTTAGAGGAATTAACACCTAGCTCGATAGCTGCAGTCGCTTAAGTTCAGCCAGTAAACAGTATTCGGGAGATAGTGAGTTCGAACCCCACTCTCGGCAGCCCTGAAGATGGTTTCCGTGGTTTCCCATTTTCACACCACGCAAATGCTGGGGCTGTGCCTCTATTAAGGCCACGACTGCTTCCTTCCCACCCCTAGCCCTTTCCTTCCCAACGTCGCCATAAGACCTATCTGTGTCGGTGCGACGTAAAACAACTTGTAAAAAAGAGGAATTAACAAGATACGGTTCAAATTCTCACCTCCCTGGGAATCGAACCCGGAACCTTCTGAGCAGAAGACCACTACGCTACCCAAGCCAGACAAATAAATAAATAAATAAATAAATAAATAAATAAATAAATAAATAAATAAATAACATACGTGTGTCTACCATTAGATGGCTTCAGATATTTAAATAAAAATATACAAGGAAATGCAACCATCCTCTATTAACAGTAATCAGAGGGAAGATAACCGAGCGCAGAATGACGGTATCTGCAAAAGAATGGGAATGTCCATGAACTTCCCACTAAGCCTCGCAAATATACTACCGTCGGGCTTAGAAGAGAACAACGGTGGAACAAGGGAGGTCAGAGAGGAATGTGCAGAGCCAGACGTACCTAGGGCCTCCATGGCCACCAAGCCACGCTCCTCTTGTAGATACCTCTTACAACAGGCAGGGGACACAGTGGATATCGTCGCATTTTAACCTAGCAGTTTGGCCGGTAATATTCTGTCATCTAAGGTTCAATACTGTGCGACAACGTGAGAGGAATTCTCGCTCTCGATGAGGTATGTGCTGCGTGTCAGTATTTCTCGGACTAAATTATTACACAGCAGGTTTCGCAGGTGCACCGATATATTCTACAGGCACCGATATATTCTACAGCCTACGAGTGACACAGAGTGCGCCACAAGAAATACCTAATAACATGGAATGCCAACTTTTTAACTGTTCCTCAAAAATCTGCTATACGTACATCAGCCAGGATCGAACCGGCGAACTTGGAATCATGAATCGCACATTCGACCGCAGTTCCACTGAGTCAACTAGCTCACTCGGTAAGGTAGTGAAAATCACAGTGTCGCACTTCCCGCTTCTTCTTCTTCTTCTTCTTCTTCTTCTGCTTCTTGGTACAAATGGGGTCTACATTGGACCACGCTTGTTCAGACGTTGGGCTTTGATCTTTGCCCAGTATTGGCGCATTTTCTATCGGTGTAACTCCTTTCTTTAATCTGTCCACGGGGTACCTTCCTTCCGGGAATTTTCCTGAAAATACATGGACTTCTTGCAGGACTTTTTGAAGATCTGATATTCCAAGTTCTTCAATGTCCTTCTCAGTTCCTGTCAGGCAAGTGGCACGAATCTTTTTGTTCTGCCAGAAGATAACAGGCGATTGGCCAGTCTTTTGGCAGTCTTACTATATGGCCATAGAAAGCTACTCTCCTTTCCGTTGCACAATCCAAGAGCCTCTCTGTGTGTTCGTAGAGCTCGGAACTGTGCCGTCTACGGAATTCTTCATCTTCCTTTACCAGACCTTAGATCTTCCTGAGAATTCTCCTCTATCTAACTTCCAGTTTCTCCATCAGACCTCTTCGGTTCGATGAACAACTCTATACTTTAATTAATCCGAGTCCCTTCATGATAACTGCGTCAGTTCGCAAAGCCACGGAGAGATGTTTTTAATCGAAGAAAGACTCACATATTTCACCCATTCTTATCGCTTACACCCCTCCGAAAACAGCCAATCTACCTGCCTTGAATGTTACCCTTCCCGCTCGTTATATGCCCTTAATCCCGCGTAATTATCCCCCTGGTGGAAACTTTAGCCGCAGCTAGGACAACGCCACTTCCTCTGCGCCAGTCATTTTAAACTAGAGGAATAAACTTTCTAAACGAGACAGTTTATTTACTGCAATGGAGATACCAGAGTCTAATGACTGGCCAAGTGGTACTACACAGTGAGAAACTGAAGTTACACGTCACCATCAGTCCACACAATGGACCGTGCCAAAGCTATAAAAATATAAATCTACGACTATACTGTATATGTGATTAAATTGTTGACCGGAAAGGGACTAAGTATCATTTTCTCAAACAATATGTTATTGCTTAAAAACGGGCTACGTATCTTCACCAATAACCTGCATAAAACGCCAGTTGCAATCTCACTGCATTGCAAACTCTGTACAATAACCTAACAGAAACAACAGGTTTTATTTTTACCAACATATTAATTCATAAGGGGCTACGTTGTTTTCAGCTGGTCTGCAATATTCCTTGAATAAAGTGTTTCATATTTACAGTGTATTCTGACTCTTTTTTACGTTGTACAGACACAGGTCATGAATGGGCTAGGAATGGGAGTAAGGAGGTACAACCCTAAGAAACTGTCAACTATGTGACCCACACCACGTAGCCAACACGCTCTGTCCGAAGTTGACAGTGAGATCAGATGAAAATGATGATGATGATGATGATGATGATGGTTTATTAAATGGCCTAACAGCTAGATCATCGGCCCCTAACTATACAAAGTGTAGCGAAATGAAACGATAACTAAAACTTCAAAATGTATTCACCGACTAGAATGATGACGAAGAATGACCACAAATCCAAAACACTCAGTGGTTCTAATTCCCAGTGCCGTGTTTTATGAGACGATTCTTCTTGTCTAATGGGGTCCAAAGTCCAGGTCACTGACCCCTCACAATGGTACTAATCATAGGTAAAATAGACCCATGGTGTTCCTCATTTAAGGATACTGTCCACACGAAGCGTAGACCCATGGTGTTGCTCACACAGTGGAACTAATCACAGGCCACGTATACTCATGGTGTTGCTCACATAGTGCTACCAATCATAAGGTAATGCAGACCCACGGTGTATCACACATTAAGGTACCACTCACAGGCAACACAAACCCATGGCGTTCCTCACATAGTGGTAGTAATCACAGGCAACGTAGACCCGTGGCGTTTCTTATATAGTGGTACTACTTATAGGTAACCCAGACCCATTCTAAACACAGTGGAACCAACACATTCGAGCGCAGCGCTCGGTACCTATCCCCGCTAGACACCAGTCTGCGCAGCCGAACGCCCACTCCCCCACTTCGGTGGGATCCACAGGGCAGTACTAACAGGATACTAATCACAGGCAACGCCCACACCCGTGGTGTTCCGCACATAATGGTACTGCTCCTAGGTAACGTGAACCCATGGTGTTCCTCACATGGTGGTACTAATAACAAGTAAAGTCGACGCATGGTGTTCCTCACGTCTGGTAATAATCACAACTAGTCTCATGGTGGTTCTAAGTCCACTATCTCTTAGTCGCCCTTTTTTGTCGCCTCTTAGGACAAGCAGGGGATACCGTGGGTGTATTTTTCATTTGCGTCCCCAAAACAAACGTGGTTTTGCCTTAGTCGCCTCTTGCAACAGGCAGGGGATAGCGTGGATGTATTATTCGTCTGCGTCACCCACCCACAGGGGGAATTGACATCAGAATTTCAAACGGTGTTTTCCACAAAGAAGACATGTTCTGATATCGAAGATTGCAGACACGTCCGCATTTTGAAGAAAAGAGTGAACAGTGACAGTTCACATTGTTGCAAGCTCAAATTTGTCGCTATCTCGTCATTTCTTCAACTATTCTTTAAGAGCGATTCTCCTCTGCACGAAAGGTTTTTTCCATGTTCGCAAGAGAAGCAGAAAATTTGTAAAGAGCATTCTGATTTCGTGAAATCCGTAAAAATCAGTAAGGCTTCCGTATGGTCGTAGAAAAAGACAAATCCTCATGGAATTACGGAAAATCCGTAATAGTTGGCATCTGTGTTGGGTAAGTTTACGTGTGCCCCAATTTAAGGTGTTAGAGGGATCGTCGATACCCCTCGTCTCTCTTACCCTAGCCATTACAATACAGAATCCACCTTCACACCAGGGGGCGCGTCGGTCACTCTCATTACACGTGCAATCAATAAGAGGCTTGGCTTTTGTTTAACTTGCCATGTTCACAACGGTGAAATGGCTAACTAAGTTTGTAAGGAGTTTAGGAACGTAATTAAGGCCATTATTCAGTGCATCCATGGTTCAACACTTATCGAGTCATAGATGGGTCCGCAACATTAAAGTGAACAATGTTCTATGAAGAGTCGGGTAGAAAGTCACAGCGTTGTTTCCTTACAGACAAACTCCTTGGAATAAGAGTCAACGGAGAGGAAACGGAAGACGTTAAGGCTACGTCGCATTATATTCTATTTTATAACTATCACGCACATACAGCTGTAGGCCTATTCCAGACTGAAATCAATAATGATACCTCATATTAAATTATATCTACTTTCGTACGAAATATCCATGGGTGGGAAGGAGACTAACTTCAGCAAAGTACACATTTCTTAAAAATATAAGTTCGCTCAGCTACAGAATAATTTCGCGGGGCTATTACTAGCCTCGTGCAGCCCTAGTAAGACAGACCCTCCTACAACGGTGGGCATCAGCTGCGTGTTATTGTGGTGGAATAAAGCGTTCACTCTCCGACCTTAGCAAATTAATCATTTACCATTAAAATCCCATGTGAGGCCGGGAATAGAACCGGCGGCCCTGTGAACCTTAGGCCATCATGCTGGCCATTCAGCTAAGAAGCTGAACATTCACTCAGCTCATATAATATTGGGTTGTCTCGTAACTTCATTCCCTTCTGTTACCTTTCAGTCACTAATAACGCCTGCACGAGCTGTCACCCGCATTAGAGGTACGGCAGAGCAGTTGCCGAAAGTCCTCGCGTAAGGCATAAACGACGTAACAAAAGTGATACGCAAGGTCATTCGCACCAGAGAAACGACATATTATGCCTGCGAAAACCGCTATGTCAAATATTTGAGCTCATGACCTTGGCCGGTAACGTTCTGTCATTTACGGTTCAATATTGTGCGAGTAATTTAAAAAAATCCTCGCAATTTATGACATACCGGTATGTGCTGCGGGTTAGTATATCTTCCAGAATATTATAACATAGTGGTTTTCGCAGGCGGAGCAACTATATACAGGCAATAAAATAATACTTTGTCGTAAAAAACATTTAACACAGTATGCCCCAATATTATAAACAAGACAATGCAGTATTTCTGGATGTTTATCAATTCCATTTCTCCAAAATGCAGAGCTTTCCTGGCTGATGAACTGACCCAGCTGAAACTTTTATCAGTTCTATTAAACGACGAAATTTTGTAATACATCGGAGCCGTGACTAATCTATTAGTTGCTCCAGAAGACGAGAATGGCGCTATAATCCTGGTCCTGCGCTCTTGAATGGGCTCCTTCCTTGCGGTTCATCGCGAAAAGGTCGTGAGTCCAGGATACATGACAATCCAGCATTCATTGTCAATTTCTGAAGCTCGTGACATATCGGGTATGATGAGGACTCGTGTCGTTTCCATTGCAGGCATAGACTTTCATCTCAAGCAATGGCTGCTACCAAGAACTCATTTTCTAGAAATATGCAATCTTGACGTTTCTCAAATGAACGATTAAGTTAGTCCACGGGTGTTGATTGAGGACGATAATGATGCTTGTTGTTTAAAGGGCCTAAGATCTAGGTCATCGGTTCCTAATGGTACGAAATGAGACTAAATGCAATGACGATTTAAAAGTGAAACATTCATCCACTGACCAGAATTCAAAACGTGATGAAGAATGAATGGATGAACAGTGTTGCCAACTTATATTTTCAAGATCCGCTAAATGCTACCAAAAATCCGCTAAAATTCCGCAAAGAAATCCGATCTCAAATAACGAGCAATAAAAATGAGCAATAATAATAATAATAATAATAATAATAATAATAATAATAATAATAATAATAATAATAATAATAATAATAATAATAATAATAATGAAATGGTGTATGGCTTTTGGTGCCAGGAGTGTCCGAGGACATGTTCTGCTCCCCAGGTGCAGGTCTTTTAATTGGACTCCCGTAGGCAACCTGCGCTTCGTGATGAAGATGAAATGATTATGAAGACGACACAAAAACCCAGCCCCCGTGCCAGCGAAATTAACCAACGATGGTTAAAATTCCCGACCCTGCCGGGAATCGAACCCGGGACCCTGTGACCAAAGGCCAGCACACTAACCATTTAGCCATGGAGCCGGACATAATAATAATAATAATAATAATAATAATAATAATAATAATAATAATAATAATAATAATAATAATAATAATAATAATAATAATAATAAAGTAAATGTCTGCACTCACCTGATCTGTGAGTTTCGCTGGGATAAACCCGCTGCCTGCGAGGCGCCGAGCTAAAACTTGTTGGCGTTTTACTACCGGGTGCAAACTAGGTGAATCCCCTACCTCAAGGGCTACGCACAGAACAGGCCAGTTCTTTAACGGTCTTCTTTGATAGCATAAATATAAATGCTACTCTCTCACAGTTTCATTAACTGTCGTCGTTTGTCAACTAAGAGATAAGTACCCTTTCCCCACGCATTACAAATTTATGATACCATGATTTCATACCATCAAATCCATATAACATGTTTTCCTCATGTCACTGCTAGCTCCTGGCAAGAAGTACGGAATAGCTCGAAGACAGACTGGAATATAATTTTTTTTAAACGTTAATTGGATAAAACACTAAATTCCGCTATAATATATCTAGAATTCCGCCAAAAAATTAGCTGTCCGCTAAATGATATATTTCTCCGCCGAAGTCTTCTAATTCCGCCAAATTTAGCGGAAAATCCGCTAAGTTGGTAACGCTGTGGATTAATATGAATTTAAAACAATCAGTAGATCCGACCCGCAATGACTCACCTTCCCACAAACAATATTACTGACCAAGGGACTGCTTCCAAAGCTCGTTGTCTAAAGGATCCAGGTCAACGGTTCCTCATAATGGCACTTATTGCTGGTAAAGTAAAACCATGGTATTTCTCAAGTTGCAGTACTAATTAAAGGTAGCGTAAACTCACGGGGTTCCAAACATTATGGTATCACAAGTATTGTACGCCATACACGTAACGCAAACCTATGGTGTTCATCATATTATGGCGCCACTCGCAGGCAACCTAAACCTATGGTGTTCCTTACATAGGTAAACTAATCACAGGCAACGCACCCCAACAGTGTCGCTCATATAGTGGTACTAATGACATCTACTGGAATCCCACAGTGAAACGCTCTCTGCTGATACGAATCACAAACCTATTGTGTACCTTACATAGTGGTACTACTCGCAAGTAAAGGCGACCCATGGCTTTCCGCGCGCGATGGTACTAATCACGAGTAGTTCCATGGTCACAATTCAATCATCCCTTGGTCGCCCCTGTTAGTCGCCTCTTACTACAGGCAGGGGATACTGTGGGTGTATACTTCTTTTGCGTTCCCCAGCCACAGGGGTAGTGCACAGGTGTCAAAGCTTGCCAGCCGTAAGCGCAATGTCCGTCCTGACTCAGGGCTGTGACAGGCTCCAGTTACCTGTTTTGGTCTACAAGTAATAGTTGAAATACTCAGCTGCACAGGCTGTGGCATAAGGATTGACATAGTAATTTGTTACTGTGTGTTTGAATTTGCTTACTTCTGTATCAACATGGTTGCTTCAAGTGATGCTACTTTTATGATAGACTATTTTCTTTTGATTAAGTTTATAAAAGCATGATATTTTGCTACAGAAGCAATATGGTAGCGATCTAAATGTTCACAGGAGAGTTGAGCATGTTAAGCCCCTAAAAAGTAAACGTCTTTTACTTTGTACTTCATTGCTTATGACAACCTTTCACGTAATTATAGTAGAATTCGGTTATAACGACATCCAAATTGTGTCGTTATAAGCGAGTATCGTAGTAACCGACAATCGTATTATCAGTCTAATGCTGTGGAAAATGAAAAATACACTAGAACTCGGTTATAACGACATCCATATTGTGTCGTTATAAGCGAGTGTCGTAGTAACCGACACTCGTATTATCAGCCTAGTGAGGTGGTAAATGAAAAAAACAGTAACAAACTGAATGTGCTTCATCGATGTCGCTCCGTTCAGGTTCTCGAAACAGCTCTTTCTCGTGCACGCAGAGTTGTCAGTCAACTCGTGACCCATGCCTGGCTGCCTTCATCTCCAGAAATTAATCTGTTACTCATTTCTGCTGCGGTGTGATTGCATCTCAAGACTGTGAGCTTCTCCAGAAATAGAAGTATCGTTCCTGCATGTCTCGATTATCGAACAGTTAAAAAATCTTCCTAGGTGAGCCCAGGCCCCTTCGACTACGGAGCTCCCACCCGTAGAACAGAGAGACAGCGCTTCGGATAGAGATAAATAAATGATTTGCTTCAGCTATTATTTATTGTAAATGATCCCTTCCATGTGCCATCTATCCCTTTTGTTCGTAACTATCAATGCACAACAGCAATGCAGTGATATCACTCACCATCCGATGAAGCCCTGACTTCAGTTCGTGGTCACTTCCATCAGACACAGAGCCGGTGTGACAACAGGTTTCATCTCCGTAATGGATTTAGCGCTCGGCCGCTCCGATACGATCAGAGGCTGGCCTAGATTCGAATCAACGTCTCCCGGGGATATGTCGAGGCGCTTCAGCGGATAGGACGGGCGGCGGGGAACGAGTCAATATTGTTCTAATTACAGATCGAATGTTTTACTTCCTAACACCAAAGTCAGACAAGGTCTATCCCAAAGGACTGATCCCGCAGCGGCAATTCGAATTGCGGCACCTCTAAACAATACCGCCCAGAGCATCTTACCAACAAAACAAACCAATCACAATACACAAGCGGAACTACGAAATAATAATAATATACGTCTCTGTGGTGTAGTGGTTAGTGTAATTAGCTGCCACTCCCGGAGGACCGGGTTCGATTCCGGGCTCTGCCAAGAAATTTGAAACGAGGTACGAAGATTGGAACGGGATCCACTCAGCCTAGTGAGGTCAACTGAGTAGAGGGGTTCCAATTCCAGCCTCAGCCATCCGCAAAGTGGTTTTCCGTGGTTTCCCACTTCTCCTAGAGGAAAATGCCGGAATGGTACCTAACTTAAGGCCACATCCGCTTCCTTCCCTCTTCATTGTCTATCCCTTCCAATTTTCTTATCCCCACACAAGGCTCCTGTTCAGCATAGGTGAGGCCGTCTGGGTGAGTTACTGCTCTTTCTCTCCAGTTGTATGTCCCGACGCAAAGTCTCATGCTGCAGGACACTGCCCTTGAGGCGGTAGAGGTAGGAACTCTCAATGAGTCCGAGGGAAAGCCTACCTTGGAGGGTAAACGGATTAAGAAAGTAAAACAAGAAAGAAAGAAAGAAAGAAAGAAAGAAAGAAAGAAAGAAAGAAAGAAAGAAAGAATAATACACCAAGCGAGTTTTGTATACCGGTGAAAAGGTGGTTTTAAACCCCCCAGGCCTTAAGATGGTTTTCCGTGCTTTCTCGCTGTCACACCAGGCAAATGCAGCTGCTATACTTTAAGGCCACGGCTGACTCTTTCGAGTCCTAGCCCCTTCTAATTCTGTCGTAGTCGAAAAATGAAAATGAGTCGGTCCAAGGATTAAAAAAACACAAAAAAAGGCATTTGAGAGCAATATCTCAGTCCTCGTTTTTTAACATGAAGGTACACAATTATTTTACTGTTAGTATAATAAAAATTCTATTGGTTTTATATCCTACTGATTTCATGTTAATGTTTTTTCAGAGACGCCCAGATATCGGAATTTGGTTTCTGTTTTCGTCGCACCGACATAGAACGATCTTATACCGACGATGGGATAGGAGAAGGGTAGCACTATTACAAAAGAGACCGTAACAGCCTGGTGTGCAAATGGGAAACCGCGGAATAACTTCTTCAGGGCTGCTCACAGTGGGATTCAACCCCACTATACCCAGAATTATAGCTGACAGATGCATGATCAAACCCCATAGCTAACTCGCTCGGCAACTGGAAAGGAGGCGCCTGTCTACTTGACGTCTACATTGAGTGATGATCACGGGGAAAAATTAACATAAATTCGGAAAAGTTTATAAATGTTCCAGCGATACCAAAGGAAATTTAATGCGTTATTCTGGAGTATTGAAACCATTTTTTTGTTCACCACCGGAAGTGAAACAGCAACATTAATATTTGCATCGTCCTCTAGGTATAGTTTTCACTTTTTAATGATTCCACCTTTTGTGTGATCCCGTGATATCTCCGAAGTTAAACAACATTGGGCGTGGTCAGGAGCTGGATGGGTTGCCACGCGCTGTTGGTCGGGGGTAAGGGAATGGAGAAGCGGAAAGGAACTGGCCAACCTACCGCACGTAAACTCCGGCTCAGGAGCACCTCTGCGGAGGTTCGACCTGCCTTCGGGCAGAATAACCCTTACCTTACCTCATGCCTTAGATGAAGTGAGTCTCCACCACATCTCAATTGCAATATTTATCCATTCTGAACAAGGAGTGAAGCGTAATGATGACTGATCCCATCCATAGTGTGAATTCGTATCGTGTTGTGATGTCACTGATCTAACATTAATCCGTGACGTGATCACGACTTCTACTGTATATCCTGACATGATGTTATACGAGGGTCGAATCATAAGTCATGGCAACTAATTTTTTTTCTCTCGCGAACAGGAGATAACACGAAAAATCTAAGATATGCATTTCGAAATATAGGGCATGTACTTATGCATAGTGCCTGAAGACAAATTATGACTTCAGGAGATTCTCGTAGGAAAGTGACAGAACACAGGCCATTGGTAAACATTGTTTTATTATGGTATAGACAGCAAATACACAAGACTACGTACAAAGGACAGGTCTCCACTGGTTACAGACCTTCGAAATAATCACCCAAGGTTTCCACTGTACGTTGCCAGCTGTGGGGCAGGCGCTGAATACCATTCGCTGCATGTGTATCGCTAACGTGTGACACCTCTGTTACAATGTCCTCTTTGTTAGCATGGCATGACATGCACACCTAATACTTCCCGCACCTCTGCATGGCATTGACGTGCATTTCTGCCGCGGAGAACTACTATTTTACTATACGATCGTTGCCCCTGCTTGTTGACTTCCATTTTGTAACGCTCTCACTCACACACTGAATTTGGGGGCATGCTTAGACCGACACTGTTGTATACATACACCATCTAGTGGCATCATACGCAAGTACATACCGCGCGTTTCCAAATGCATCTCTTAGAATTTCCGTGTTGTCTCCTGTTCGCGAGAAAACAATAGTTGCCATGACTTATGCCTCGACCTACGTATTTTGTGAAGTACACAGCAGTAAATGTATCAGTTGTGTATGGCCAAGCTTCACACAAGGTAGCAAAGTCATATCCGCACAGGACATAAAGGCCCACTTCACTCGACACTTCGTGGGGAAGGGAGGTTAGCTCTATCACCGGCCGTCTTAAAGGAATAGCTGAGAAGGTTGCTATGAAAACATGTAACAAGCCAAGAGAGTGGTTTATTACCCACTCTGTTGCAGCTTTTCCGATTCTTTGCTCAAGACTGAATTTTCAAGAGTGATTCACGCACAACAGGAGGTACCATGGCTATGTTCACGATATTAACGGTCACGTACAACAACAGATTCCATGGCTACGTACACGATATCATGATCAAGTAAATAGGAGATCCCATGGGTATGTTCACGATATTAACGGTCACGTAAAACAGGAGATCTCATAGATATGTTCACGATATTAACGGCTATGTACAACAAGAGATTCCATGGCTATTTTCACGATGTTAACGGTCACGTACAACAGGAGATCTCATAGATATGTTCACGATATTAACGGCTATGTACAACAAGAGATTCCATGGCTATTTTCACGATGTTAACGGTCACGTACAATAGGAGATCTCATAGGTATGTTCACGATATTAACGGCTATGTACAACAAGAGATTCCATGGCTATTTTCACGATGTTAACGGTCACGTACAATAGGAGATCTCATAGGTATGTTCACGATATTAACGGCTATGTACAACAAGAGATTCCATGGCTATTTTCACGATGTTAACGGTCACGTACAATAGGAGATCTCATAGGTATGTTCACGATATTAACGGCTATGTACAACAAGAGATTCCATGGCTATTTTCACGATGTTAACGGTCACGTACAATAGGAGATCTCATAGGTATGTTCACGATATTAACGGCTATGTACAACAAGAGATTCCATGGCTATTTTCACGATGTTAACGGTCACGTACAATAGGAGATCTCATAGGTATGTTCACGATATTAACGGCTATGTACAACAAGAGATTCCATGGCTATTTTCACGATGTTAACGGTCACGTACAATAGGAGATCTCATAGGTATGTTCACGATATTAACGGCTATGTACAACAAGAGATTCCATGGCTATTTTCACGATGTTAACGGTCACGTACAATAGGAGATCTCATAGGTATGTTCACGATATTAACGGCTATGTACAACAAGAGATTCCATGGCTATTTTCACGATGTTAACGGTCACGTACAATAGGAGATCTCATAGGTATGTTCACGATATTAACGGCTATGTACAACAAGAGATTCCATGGCTATTTTCACGATGTTAACGGTCACGTACAATAGGAGATCTCATAGGTATGTTCACGATATTAACGGTGACGTACAACGGGAGATTTCATGGCTTTGTTCACGATGTTAACGGTCACGTAAAACAGGAGATCTCATAGGTATGTTCACGATATTAACGGCTATGTACAACAAGAGATTCCATGGCTATTTTCACGATGTTAACGGTCACGTACAATAGGAGATCTCATAGGTATGTTCACGATATTAACGGTGACGTACAACGGGAGATTTCATGGCTTTGTTCACGATATTAACAGTCACGTAAAACTACAACTGAGCACTCCATTCCTTTGCATGCCATGTTGAAACACCGAATTCCATTAAACTTCCAAAACTAAGCAACAATGGGTGTGGTCAGTACTTGGATGGGTAGTTAAATCCGCAAGCTAGAGGAAGAATGTAAGGAAACTGCAACCCCCAGCCCTACTTTCACAAGTAAACTCCGGCTTAGTATGTCTCATGATCATTGTATTTCGGCCTAGCTGGAGGCATCGGCGAGATCGCGAACATCCAGGTGTGGGTAAGGCAGTTGGTAGAAGTGATTGAATAAGTCTCCTTAAGAAAATACCGCGATCAATAGGTGACAACTTTGCAATATTACAGATTTCATCAATGTTGAAGTGAAAGGAAAGGTAGATATGTGATAAGGAATCTATCAAAGAAATGGTTTTAAGAAACACAAAAAGAAATCAGAAATTGCTTACAAACAAAAAAGAGATTATTAGACCTAATCCGTTACATCCCTATTCCAATATCTTCATGAGAAATGAATTTTGCGTACTTGCTGCTGGCTCATCATTTCACAATCAATGCGGAGGGATGAAGCAACGTTCCTACAGAAAAAAGTAATGGAGGTGCAAACTTTACCTTCAATACTCAAGTAAGAGTAACTGACGATAAACATGTAGCGTGTACAATACCAAGTCAAACTTAATAGAGTCTATAACACACTAGGATGATCTCCTATAGTGGTGCCGAGCTGAGTAGAGTGCTGGCCTCTAAGCCCAACGTGGTAGGTTCGATCCTGGCTTAGACCAGTGGTATTTAAAGTTGCACAGATACGTCAACCTCGTTTCGGTGGATTTAGTGGCACGTAAAAGAAATTCTGGGGGACTATTTTCTGGCACCTAGGCGTCTCCGGGACGTAAAATCAATTCATTAATTCATTATGAGAGGAAGAAGTAGCAGCGGTGAATATTATGTAGGCCGGGCTGAGTGGCTCAGACGGTTAAGGCGCTGGCCTTCTAACCCCAACTTGGCAGGTTCGATCCTGGCTCAGGCCGGTGGTATTTCAAGGTGCTCGAATACTACAGCCTCGTGTCGGTAGATTTACTGGCACGTAAAAGAACTCCTGCGGGACTAAATTCCAGCACCTCGGCGTCTCCGAAGACCGTAAAAGTAGTTAGTGGGACGTAAAGCAAATAACATTACTATTATTATTATTATTATTATTATTATTATTATTATTATTATTATTATTATTATGTACGGTTAAAGAGGAAAACAGCAGGAAATAGGTGAGAGTGGGGTCGAACCCATTATTTAGGTATTCTCATCCAGCTGAGCGTACCATGTTCAAAATCTCAAATTATTATTATTATTATTATTATTATTATTATTATTATTATTATTATTATTATTATTATTATTATTATTATTATTATTACGAGGAAAATACGAATTAACACGTACTTAAAACGTTCAGATCTCTTCCATTCCGGAGAATTTGACAGATTTACAATCAAATTCAAAGAACATTGTAGGCTATGTCATTACAGGTACGACTTTAACTCGATGAATAAAATACCTACGAGTTGAAATAAGACTGCGGAAATGACAACACGCAAGTCAACCTGGGTTACCAACAACGTTGTTGAAGATGTAAAAAGTAAATTTTACATTTACTTACCTAATTGTTATCCTCGTAAAACGAAGAAAAGCAGCCTATTTCAGTGAAATCTCATGAAATTCCAAATACAACCTGACACAACTGATCACGAAAGGCACAAAGGAGAAAGGCGACGTCACCGGAGAAGATTGTCCTGGGTATGGGATCTACGACAGTGATTTCCTCCGACAATCCTTTAAAAGACCTGAAATCTAACGGCAAGACGTTGGCGCTCTTCAGCATCGCTTCGGAACCAAAACAGCAAGTTTAGGCTCATGTGAACTCTTTAGCCCGGACGTTTTCCGGCGATAGCTTACATCAATCAAAGTATGACTTGGAAAATTAATCTTCCAGAAGTTTTGTGCAGAAAAATCGATATACTGATTGTGATTTCACATGGCAAACATAACATGAATGTAAACAAATACACAAAGACAACGACCTTCACGATTATCTCATTAAAAGTTAGAAATGAAATGAAATTGTGTATGGCTTTAAGTGCCGGGAGTGTCCGAGGACATGTTCGGCTGGCCAGGTGCAGGTCTTTTGTTTCGAGGTCCGTAGGCGACCTGCGCGTCGTGATGAGGATGAAGACGACGCATACAACCAGCCCCCGTGCCGGCGAAGTTAACCAATGATGGTTAAAATTCCCGAGCCTGCCTGGAATCGAACCCGGGACCCTTGTAACCAAAGGCCAGCACGCTAACCATTTAGCCATGGAGCCGGACATTAAAAGTTAGAAGAAACAGTAATTAAACATGCTTACCGTATTGTATTACGGAATAACGTAGAAAATCAGTGAACAAACCAGGATCTAACAAAAATGGTAAGGATTTATATAAAAACCAAACCAAACCCCACGGTGAAACAGCCTCGAAGGGCCCTGGGTTACCAAGCGACCGCTGCTCAGTCCGAAGGCTTGCTGATTACGAGGTGTCGTGTTGTCAGCACGACGGATCCTCTCGGCCGTTATTCTTGGCTTTCTAGACCGGGGCCGCTATCTCACCGTCAGATAGCTGCTCAATTCTAATCACCTGGCCAGGAATTGAATGGGTGGCTTACGGGTAAGAGGCAGGCACACTATCCTTGTACTGTTATCATTTGATGCTCTACTAGAAGAAAATAACTTCTCCAAGTTGTGACTGGCGCTGAAATGCAGACTGACCATCATGTATTTCAAGACTGTCCTCAGAGCTTTCCCTGGCGATCCAACGGAGTTCCTACTTTTGACGGAGTGATCAAGAGACTACATTTGTGACCTGGATTTAAGTTTGTAATTTAAGCTAACTGTAAATATTAATTTTTAGTGATGTAGCCATACGCTAAATGAATAAAGGAATGGCGAAAAGAAATGAGTCAAGAAAATATCCCGAATGGAATCAAGGTGAGACACGAAAACCCTGGACTTAAATTTGAATTTTTCCATTTGCAGACAACTTAGTGTTCTTCGCTGAAAATCTAGAGACTGCCACTACACAGAGAGAGGTTTTGCAAGAAATGGCAGGACTGTAAATATCCTTTGAGAAAACTAAGTACATGAACATAGATCCCAAAGAACCAACATGGACAATGAAGACCAAGTATGGTGTCATAAAGAGAATTCACAAATTCAAATATCTAGGCGAGATGCTGACTCCGAAGAAAAACGACAAGCCAGCTATCGAAGAAATTGCAAAGAAGATGGAGACCGCATTCAGACTATGCCAGGAAACGGGTGTCTAAATCCCTCTCCTATCAAGCCAAACTCAGATACTATAATACCGTGCTGAAACCTGAATGCCTCTAAGCAGCAGAGATTATTACCAGAAAAAGGATTATCGAAATAGAAAAGAATGAGTGTAAATTTCTGAGGAAAATTTTTGGACCCAAGAAAGCAACAAGGACTGAGTTTACCCTCCGCTTGAGATCAAATCAAGAGCTGTATGAAAAATACGGGAACATTTCAACCTCGATAAAAAAAAGGCTACTGACTTTCTATGGACACCTGAGAAGAATGGGACCGCAACGCCTACCAGATAAGATCCTCGTCTTCCAGGAAAGAGGAAAGACCCAAGTACCACGGCTGAAAGAAGTTCACCAGGATCTTAAAAATGTGGCATTGAGGAGGGAGATACTACAAACAGAACAGTGTTCAGAAGGGAAATTGTGGAGGTGACGGATCTGTTCGTAGAGAACCGCACGAGGACAAGAAGAGTGTTCTCGGATGAGGAACGAGCAAGTGTGAGCCAGAGAATGAAGGAGTATTGGCGTAAAAAGAACATCAACAGTCAAGGAAGTTGTGTAATCGTAACTCATAGGAGGTTGAATCGATCCTAAATAAATAATATAATATTTCGGAGTGAGCTTTCTTCCATGCATCAGAATGGCCATGCTTCAGTCAAGTTGGGACTTCTTCTTGATGAAACTGTCTAAGTTTGTGTGTGATGTTTCTCAGATTCGATACTTTAAAAGATATTTATCGATCTCCACCAATCGAGGAGGAATCGTTTTCAGACTTCTGAAGTAGGATAACAAACGTTTACAAATTCTCTGAGCTCGCAGTCTGAAGAAATGAGCGTAAAAAGTTATCCTTCCTTCCAGGATTACGCTTCATATCTTTTCAGTGTGGGTGTATATTTCTTTTTTTTTTTTTTTTTTTTTTTTGCAAGTTGCTTTACGTCGCACCGACACAGATAGGTCTTATGGTGACAATGGGACAGGAAACGGCTGGGAGTGGGAAGGAAGCGGCCGTGGCCTTAAGGTACAGCCCAGCATTTGCCTGGTGTGAAAATGGGAAACCACGGAAAACCATTTTCAGGGCTGCCGACAGTGGGTTTCGAACTTACTGTCTCCCGAATACTGGATACTGGCCGCACTTAAGCGAATGCAGCTATCGAGCTCGGTTGTATATTTCTAAGTTGCTCGGAAGTCTAAGCACTATTATTATTATTATTATTATTATTATTATTATTATTATTATTTCAACATTAGGGTCTTTTAGGAACCACGTGACAATTTCAATGCTTTTTTTTAATTTCTGTTTCTTCTTCCTCAAATACTCCATCTTCTCACTACACCTCCCTTTCTTCTGCTCCGACCATTTTGAGCCTGTTTTCTTTCCCTCCCGACCTTGGAACCCTTCAATTTTTAACGCTTTCTTTCTCAAAATCTCTCTCTCTCTCTGTTGCTATTCCTTCCCTTGTATTGTTTCCTTCCAAATCTTTCTTGACTTCATGAACCCAGGTTGTTGTTGATTTCTTGTTCCAAAGGTATTTGAAGATCGGTTTGGTTAACCTGTTGCCATCCATTCTGTATAAATGTCCAAAAATTATCAATCGCCTCTTCCGCATTTTATCTGTTATGTTTTCTATGTTTCAGTATATTTCGTCATTACTTCCTGATTTGCTGATTACTGTGGTTCTTGTCGTTGTTGTGAAACAGAAATTGATTCAACACATTAAGATTTGAAGCTAGCAGCACTTAAATCACTTGAAACTAAATTATTCCAAATGACTTTCTAACTTAATTTTTAATTCATCGTCTCCGGAAAGTAACAGCTGACGTCAAAGCTAAGAAAAATTAAGTTCGTTTTTTGTTCTACTTTCTTTCCGAAACGAGTTTATTTCCCTTTAGAGCTTTCAGGAGGAAATAAAAAAAAGAAACAAGGGAGGAAACTAATTATACCTGATCTTAAATCCTATCTGAATTGCTAATTCCGCCGAGCTCAAACATAATCCACACAATGTGCTGCTGTTTTAACAAGTTCTCAAGCGAGGATGAAGGAGGAGGGTGTGTGGTGGGAGAGACGGGCCACTCATAAGCAGTAGAGTAGAAACCACGTGGCTTTAACAAAAGTAAACAAGCAAGCTTGTAGACTTACGTGTCTGTCGATATCATGACCACAGCCACGAAACCTCCAGTTTGCTTGTTGTTTAAAGGGGCCTAACATCTAGGTCATCGGCCCCTAATTGTATGAAATGAGACGAAATATAATGACAATTTAAAAGCCCACGATTCATTCACTGAACAGAATTCAAAACGTGATGAAGAATAAATAGATGAATGTGAATTTAAAATAATCAGCGGATCCAACACACAATACTGACAGCTAAAAATAATTCCTAAATCGGTCTGCTGACCAGAATTCAAAAAAAAAAAAAAAAAAAAAAAAGAAAGAAACGACGATGACCAATGATTATGAACTTAAGACAATGAGTGGATCCGACTCGCAATGCCCCACCTTCCTGGAAACTACCTTGAAATAGTAGTATTACTGACCAAAGGGCTGCTTCCAAAGCACAATCCTGAATCGATGATGCTTGTTGTATAAAGGGGTCCAAAATCCATGTCAATGGCCCATCATAATGGTACTTATCGCTAGGAAAGTAGAACCATGGTATTTGTCATGTTGTGGTAGTAATCAAAAGTAGCGTAGACTCAGGGTGTTCCACAAATTATAGCACTACTCACACGTTATGTACGTCGCACACGTAATGCAGACCTATGGTGTTTCTCACATAATGGTGCCACTCATAGGAAAAGCAAACCCACGGTGTTCCTCACCTAGGCGTAGTAATCACGCGTGCCGGCAATCGCGTGGTGTTCCTCACACAGTGGGTACTAATAATAATAATAATAATTTCGTGTGGCTGTCTATAACCGAGTGCCGCCCTTGTAAGACAGACCCTCCGATGAGGGTGGGCGGCATCTTCCATGTGTAGGTAACTGCGAGTTATTGTGGTGGACGATAGTGTTAAGTGTGGTGTGTGAGTTGCAAGGATGTTGGGGATAGTACAAACACTCAGCCCACGAGCCAATGGAATTAACCAATGAAGGTTAAAATTCCCGACGCGGACGGGAATCGAAGCCGGGACCCTCTGAACCGAAGACCTCAACGCTGACCATTCAAAAAATGAGTCGGGCTATGCAACCACAGATTAGCCATTAAAAAGTTTTGGAAGGTAGAAATCATCTTTTAAAACCAAAGTTGAGTTTAACGACAATACGGAACCCCACAACGAAATTTATAAATTGCCTCAGCTAAGCATTTAACCATGAATTTCTCCATCTACCGACGGACGTTTCCCTTGTACCTTTCCTTCAATAATTAGCTGTAATAATTGATAACGCTCGCCCCTCATAACATGTCCCAAGTATGGCGTCTTCCTTAGTTATATAATAAATTAAAGTTCTTTTTTTACTTTCTCAACATATTTTAATAATAATGGCGTGTGACCCCCGGAGGATGAAATGATGATGATGACGACACATACACCCAGTCCCCATTACAGGGGAATTCACCAATTATGGTTAAAATTCCCGACCCTGCCAAGAATGGAACCCGGGAACCCTGTGACCAAATGCCAGCGCGCCATGGAGCCGGAATTTTCATCCGAAGAAGATCCTCGACATTTTAAATTTTCAATATCGAAGGTATGCAGCGTTGTGCCCGTGAATTTGAAGGACACTTGCTCTACTGTAAGACCTTTCACTGTGAGATTTGCTCGTATTGACTGTTTAGAAAACACCATTTTTGTTTCGGAAGGGTTAACATACAGGCCAAATTCTTCACTGTGCTGAACTAAGCGATTTATGATGTGTTGAAGGATGGGTAAATCATCTCGTATGATAACAGTGTCATCCTACGCTTACTGAAATATCATTTAACGCTGTTTAGAACAACAGGGCAGTACTTATTACCTAATTTCAGCTAGCCTTGCACATTCATGATATTGAAATTTACTTACCATCATCTCCTTTTCTTCAACGGCGAATCACTCTTTTCTTCCTTGCCTTCCTAACGACATACGTGGTCCGAAGCAACACCAGAAATGTCTCTTTTAAATAGATTCTAAAATATTTCTTCCTTGTGTTCTCTGTTGAAAAATATTTAAAACAACTTTGCGTCACTCAAGGAGCGCAGCATGGACTTTTAGTATAAGCTGTCTGCATAGGGTAAGTTGATTGTGAAACATTTCATATTTTGCGTGTGGTAAATTTCTCTAGTATTCGATCACATTTCCAAAACTTCTACCGCCTCTACTGATTCTGATGGTAAAAATATTCTCGACGAATGGGACTCGAGCCGTCGAATCACAATAACTTCATGCTTTCACAACCAGGCATTCTGCTCCATTTCGGCTTACAGATAGATGATGATGATGCTTGTTGTTTAAAGTGGCCTAACATCTAGGTCATCGGCTCCTAATGGTACGAAATGAGGCGAAATATAATGACAAATTAAAAGTCAAAATCACCCAATGGACAGAATAAAAAACGGGATGTTGAGGAATGAATGGATGGATGGATATGAATTTAAAACAATCAGTGTATCCGACCCAAATTAAAACTCCAGTCGTGTTCACCATGGTTACCGCTTGCATCGCCAATATCTACGCGCGGTATGACTGTCCTATGTTTATTTCTCACAGATGACGTGGTCGAGCGAAGGACAACGCTGCCAACCACTCCACTTAGGAAATAGACCATCAGTGAGCAAAGCAAGTAAGCCCCCAGGTTAGAGCCTTAGGCCTCTAATTACCTGAGCAAACACCATTGGACTGCACTGGTTACGGTACGGCCAGGATTAGACCATGGGTCTGGATTGATTTGGGTAATGAGCCCTGGACCAATATTACCTTTTTTTCCACCTTACTACACCAGCGCATTCTATGTGGGTTAGTGGTCAGAAAATGAAATACCTTCTTCTTGCTAGTTGCAAAAAAACTTAATTAATTAATAACAATAGATAATAGCAAAGCCTACTACGTTTTTCTTAGTAGATAGCGCTTCCATACCTAGACAGCTGTCCCTCTGTCCATTGTTGATACAATACGTATGTAATTCTATTACTTGTGCTTTTTTCTTACTCCGCGGGTTGGCAACGCTATGTGCCTTTAATTACTAATGGCAATGACGTAACAACACATTCTACGACAGCCAATAGCAATGCGCGTAGCCATTCCAGCAATGGAAAATGACATGCGCTACTCTTCGTTAGGTTATTAAAGTAAGTGTACTATTTGAGGTTGTACGGTGGGAGGGTGGGTCACTGGTCATGGTTATGGAAACATCTCTTCTCTAAAAGGAATTCCACGTAAGTTCTGCATGCTTTATTCTACACCAGCTCCTTATAAAACTTGTGTTAAGAGCTCTGGAGTTTTACCGGAACCAAAAACTATATAAACAAGAGTAGTACTGACAAGGGATTGCTTCTAAAGCACAATCCTGAATCGAGGATGCTTGTTGTCTAAAAGGGTCAAAAATCCAGGTCAACGGCCCCTCAAAATGGTACTTATCGCTAGTAACGTAGAACCATGGTACTTGTCATATTGTGGTAGTAATCCAAAGTAGCGTAGACTCGCGTTGTTCTACACGTTATGGTAATACTCACAAGTATTGTACTTCCTACAAGTAACGCAGACATATGGTGTTTCTCACATAATGGCGCCACCTAGGCGTACTAATCACGGGCTCCGGTATTCCCGTGGTGTTCGTCATATAATGGGTACTAATCACCGTTACTTGAAAATCCACACACACTCACCTTCTGTTGCTACTAATCACAAACCTATTGTGTAGCTAACACAGTGGTACTACTTGCAAGTAAATGCGACCTATGGTGTTCCCCGCGTGATGGTACTAATCACAAGTATTTTCATGCTTCTAATACAATCATCCATTGGTCGCCCCTTCTATTCGCCTCTTACAACAGGCAGGGCATACCGTGGGTGTATTCTTCGTCCGCGTCCCCCACCCACAGGGGGTAGACAGAAGAAAAAAGAAAAAGGAAGGGATCCGTCACTTCGACAAATAAAGTAAAGAACGAAGGACAGCAAGGGCCACGAAGGGCATGAAAATGAAAGTCCCTAGGCCTCGAATGCTCTTAATATCGTCGGAGTCGAAAAAGAACAAGAGTTGACCACGGAAGGTCGGAAAGTGAGGAGCCTGGCACACGTAAGTGGAAACAATACCAGGACCAGGACTCAGCTAAGGGCCCCGTGGTCGCTAACACTCGTTTCCAACTTGAGAGCCCCTGGGGCCCCTTTTAGTCGCCTTACGACAGTTCACCTCCAACTGTGCGCGTGAGTCAACACAACGCCATCTTATAACAGAGTATGTGTGAAACCAGGGAATTAAATAAAGCAATGTTACGATAATATTCAAATATTCGGGCTAACCCTTAGTATACGCTGCACATGGACGATTCACTCTGCTAGAATAGTAACTTCAAAAAATGAATGACAAAAGAAAAGCTTAATAGTTAGAAAATCATTATAATCAACAACGGGCAGAGATGCAAAGGTAATGACGAATATGACATCTAGTCCAGGCTAAGAGAATGGGCCAACGCGGATCAACAATGACATGCTTAAATAATACTGATATTACCTCTGGGATAATAACGCTACTACCAGCCGTCATCCGGACGGTCGTAAACACGTAGCATACATAAACAAGAGTTACATTCATTTCTGCCGTTCTCTCTCCACAGTGCGACGACAATGTCTGCTTCAATCACTGCTCCGTGGGTTCATCTGAATTACAACACTTCTACGGAATGGCCGCATATTTATGAACGACAGATCAAAGACAGACATCACTCAAACAGACTCACACTATTCCGCAATGTATATATTTATTAATGTCTCTTCAATTGCCCTGAATATGGTTTTCCGTGGTTTCCCTATTTCACACCAAGCAAATGTACCTTAATTAAGGCCACGGCCGCTTCCTTCCAACCCCTAGACCTTTCCTATCCCATCGTTGCCAAAAGACCTATCTGTGTCGGGGCGACGTAAAGCCAGTAGCAAAAAAAAAAAACAAGCATACCGAGGTCAGATGCTTGTTACTAGATTGATCATTTCCCTTTCGTCGTCCGTGTTGGATTTTATAACCCTGACATAGTGATACTAATCACAGGCCCATGGTGTTCCTCACATAGTGGTAACATTCTCTCTGCGATATTGAAGATCCATTCTGGACACTGTTGACCTCGGAAACCCCAATTCACGTGTAATCCCCGCAATGCTATGACCCATGCGTCGTGCGCCAATGATCATCCCACGTTCGAAGTCGGTTAACTCGCGATGTGTTGCCATCTTCTCGACACTGGTGTCTGTGACAGACTGCGCAGCTAGCCGCAACGCTCAGGGGTCATACACGACACATTTCCTAATGGAACACCCACTGCCGTGACTTTTAGCCAACGAGTGTATAATAAATACCAGTGGCGTGCACTGAACCCCATCTACCCAGCGCTGGTGGGGTAAGTAACTTTGTATTTAAATGTCCTTATTATTCCTTAGAACGCTTTTTATAAAGTTAAAAAAGCTGTGAACATCCAAGCCAAGCCAAGTACGGCTGTCTCGATAATCCGTTCGCACTACCGCAGTTCAGCTTCTCCAGTGAGCTGGGTTTCCTTGCAGGCGCGAATGAGAGCTATCCCACCGAAATTTAAGTCGCTTGGTTGACGCATGCACTTGAAGCCAAAGAGAATAAGTCTTGAAGCTTCCTTGGCCTGGGAGCGGGGCGGGGCTGTGGGCCCTCCCTCGACAGCAATTTACGGCAACAGGTCCGCTTGCTTAGGAAAGGCATGTTAGTTTTAATACTTGACACTGGAAGTGTTCAGCGCCACACACTAGAGACTACAAGAAAAATATCAACATGTTAACAGTATAGCGACTTGGACATCGTCTTGCTAATAAAAATAGAGCCAATTTATGAAACCAATTGTAATATAGAAGAATATATTTTATTTTTGGATTTCGGCATGTATACAATTTTTTCGAGCAATTCGTTGATGACACGTGTAGTGTGTTTTACGATAGCCACAGAAAAATATTTAGGATGTCCAGCGTGAACACACAGCTAAAGTGAAGTAAGAGAATTTTGTATTTCGTTGTTCTTGACGCTGTTATACAGTGAATTTTTGTAGTGTTACAGTTGAAATGTTCGTGAGTTCTGTGCCATTCTTCATGAATATAACGTGTGTTATGCGTCATGACGATTAATTTCTCTCGTTTGTCGTTGATGCACGTACACTCAGTAAGCAAATGAAACTATAAACGTTTGGCGACGGTAAAATACCAGTTAAATTTTGCTGATTCAGTTTAGGCTAGGCTTTTTAAGTTAAGAAACAAATAGTCCCAGTTACGTTTCTGGAAAACATGACTGGAGTTCGAACTTGCCAAGTTGGGGTCAGAAGGCCTGCGCCTCAACCGTCTGAGCAAATTAGTCCGACTTAGGTGATAAGACGTTCTCATTTTAAGCGAAACACATTTTTATTTTCTATTATTATTCCTCGCTACTACAGGAACAGCTGCGAATGAATCGTAATAGTTGGCATCTCTGCGGACTGTAGGTCTCACATTTTATCTACCAATCGAAATATTTCCGACATACATAAAGGAATCACTTCTGCTGTTTCTGCTATAACTTTTAAAGTAGTAGTAGTAGTAGTAGTCGTCGTAGTATCTACATACTATGTAAGACAAACTGAGATACCTGGAATGCTGGAGATATGTAAACGCCGTGACTTAGCTCGCTTAGGCAATTCTCTTTCCACATCAGTGAAACGGGACAATATAACTTGCCCCTGCACCGTTCTAGCATGCTGATGATACTACACATTATATACATACCAGCTCCTTGGCTGAAAGGCTAAGCATTCGCTTCAGAGAAAAACTTCTCACGTCAACGTGTACTCCGATATCTTCAACACCCAGGTCCTCTAGTTCGAACCTTTGGTGGATGCGATGCACACGCGAGTGCACAACAACTAATCGGCGGCAAAACATTAACATGTTTACATTTTTAAAACACAATGATATTCGTAAACAGTGGCTGGCATCTGGTGAAAGGGGAAACATGCCACCTGAAGAACGAATTCGTCCCATTTCAAAGAAGAGGATTTTGAAAAGAAAGACATCTTCTGCAACGGGCATTTGTTGCGCATTTGAATGTACATGAAATAGTGGCAAAAGAAAAACTTACTTTCGCGGATGTTTTTACGGGTACCAAAGGAATATCCGGACTCTTAACACAGATCCTGCAGATCTGATAACTGAAATACAGTCATTTTCATAAAAACCAGAACACCTTAAAAAACTAGAGAGAGGAAGTTCATATTTACAGGACATGTGCACTAGTATGTTCTGAAAAAATTATTAGCACTTCAACCATCTCAGCCCTCGCGTTCAAAGTCACCATCGATATCTCCGTGCATCACCACCGACTGGTAAAATGTGCCTGCGGCTCTCGTTGTCGCTATAAACCGAAGGTAATGGATCAGTGTGACTTGAGCAGACGTGCAGGATGACTCGCAGACGTGTGCGAGAACCGTACCGTCAAATGAGTGAGTTTGAAAGACGGCACATTACTGGCATGACAGAACGTGAAGCATCCATTCGGGAAATTGCTGCCCGTGTGCGACGAAGTGTGTCGGCAGTGCAACGGGTGTGTACAGAATGGTTCACAGAAGGCCATAGAACACGACGACATGGGTCTGGTCGCACCACCCACAGCACCACCCGAAAAGATCGACACCACATCTGAATGGCATTGCAGGACAGATCTGCGCCCTCCTCAGCTATGGCGGAACAGTGGAACAGTGTAACACATCGTACACTATCAGGGGTGACAGTCTGTCGCCGTTTAGTACGGTTTGGGTTACCGGCGCGTCGACCACTTCTCCACCTACCTTTGACTAATGTGCATAAACATGCTAGACTGAAGTGCTGTATCGAAGGATGCCACTATAGACAGGAATGGCAGGATAGTGTTTCCGGACGAATTCAGGTTCTATTTGTTTGAAAATGATAGCCGCATTTTGGTTCGCAGCAGACATGGGGAGAGGCATCATATCGACTGCATTCGCACACGAGATACAGCGCTAACTCAAGACCTTATGGTATTTGGTGCTATTGTGTACAACCGCAAATCACAGTTGGTGCGTGTCCAGGGCAGTGTGACCAGTTTGTCCTACGTGAATGACATCCTACGACCCGTAGCCATAACGTTTCTGCACGACACCTCAGACGTCATACTTCAGCAGGACAATGCACGGTCACATGTTGCCTTCTTTTCGTCACAGGATGCCAGACTGTTGCCCTGGCCAGCCCGATCATCGAACTTGTCGCCAATCGAAAACGTGTGGGATATGATGAAACTACGGGTGCGGCACTGTGACCAATGCCAGTGGAACAGGTGAATGCAGCATGGATAGCTATACCACCGGACGCCATTCTGCCTTATACGCGTCGATGCCATCACGTATGGAACAAGTTATCAGTGCCCATGGAGGACGCAGTGCCTCGAGGCAACAGGACACATGCTGAACCTAGGTGACAAGTTGTTTAAAACACGACGCGGTGTCGGAATTTCGTCCCGCAGTAGTAGGGAGGCGCCATTTCGAACACTTCTTGTAAATGGAGCAGGTAGTGAAACGTGTGCACGTAAAGAGACTTAAATGAGTAGAATTTTGCTTAACTTTTGACTCGATCGTTTCCGGAATATGGTTCCTTACATCATCACGGATACACGCTGTAAAACATCTCAATAATGGAAAAGAAAGAGTGGCATCACACTCATATTCTGTTATACGATGGCGCTGTGCTGACTCGCGAGCCATTTCTTAGACATTCGTAGTGTACCACGTTCTATTGAATAAAATGTATTATTAGAAATAACCGACAAATATTATGTGAATAAGTAAGTCTACGAAAAGCTCAAGACCCTGCGGCCACGCTTTTTCACGATTCCAGACAACTGTGCGGCGTGGTTATAATCCGATCGAAGGCGTAATGAAAATAATTTTATTTGTTTTTACGTCCCACTAAATACTTTTACGATTTCCGGAGACGCGAGGTGCCGGAATTTAGTCCCGCAGGAGTTCTTTTACGTGCGAGTAAATCTGCCGACACGACATTGACGTATTCGAGCACCTTCAAATACCACCGGGATGAGCCAAGATAGAACCTGCCAAGTTGGAGTCAGAAGGCCAGCACTCTACCATCCAGCCACTCAGCCTGGCGATCCAAGGTGTAACTTCCTCGCTAAGAACTTCGTTTCTTAAGCTAAAGTCACAGTGAAAAGTCACAGTTACCCCTTCAGATGAACAATTAAAAATGCAAACCAATCATTACTCTGAAACTTCGGCGAGTTTCGAATAGAATAAATTCGTCACGAAGAACATAAATGAACAGGGCACTTGCCATAAAGCACGGCGACGTGTTCAGGATGGAATGTCGTACAATAACACTGAAGTGCCTTGTTTTAAGACACACAGAACATCCTAAAATGTAACTTTATGAACTTGGTAACGTTCAATATAATCCTTTCTTCGCAGTGTAACCAACTAGATGGCGCCGATGGAACATTTCATGAGCGACCGTAACGTAAGTTATCGTCTACCAGTGCTTACCTCTGTATTAGCTCGGTTTAACAGCGTATTTACCACCAGACATTTACTACGTGTTTATATCGGAAGAGGATCTATACTGTCTGAAAATTAGCTGACGGACATCGATAACATCGGCAGGTCCAGTACTTTACAGTCAAGGTTTTCAAATCCACTACATAACTGGTTTAACTAGAATGACAACTGTTAGTAACTAGACTTCGAAATTTTAGACAGTAATAGGTTAGAATGCAATAGCGGTACAGCACATCAGAGCCCCTCGAATTTATGTTACTCTTGCTACACATCTGAAGAACGGGCTACACGACACCTTCCTTATAACCAAATTAGCTAGATTCTAACATATTAAATCACAAGGATAATACATGGCTCTGCTCAATTCAGTATTATAGGGATACTCAATCGCCTCATTTAACTGGGACATCACTTACGAAACAACGCAGGTGACCGGAAGTGATTATGGATTTGTCTGGAGTAAGGGGAGAATTTGCTAGGATAGGGTACTTCAGACACAATGAACCGCAGCCAACGTATAACAAACAATTCATTACTGTACCCCATCTTCCAAGCACAATCCAACTAAGTTTTAAGAAGAAACAGGGAAGAGACTAAGACGACGTGAAGAAGAAAGAAAAAAGTTTAAAAGAAATGATGATTTTTCTTGTTTAAAGGGGCCTAAGAGCTAGGTCACCAGCCCCCCATAATGGTACTACTCACAGGCAACGCAGACCCACGATGTTCCTCACGAAATGGTAGTAATCACGAGTAATCTCATGGTTCCAATTCCATCAACCCTTGGTCACCCCTTTTCATCACCTCTTACGACAGGCAGGGTATATCGTGGGTGTATTCTTCGTCTGCGTCCCCCATCCACAGGGGTGAAAGAAAGAAAGAAAGAAAGAAAGAAAGAAAGAAAGAAAGAAAGAAAGAAAGACGGAAAAGTAAGAACAAAAGGGGTAGACAGAACGTGGAAGCGAGTGAACAAAAACGTACGACAAGGAAGAAGAAAAAAATGGAAAGGAAAAAGTAAACAAATGAAAGAATGAAAAGGGAAGTACGGGTGGGAGCAGGGCAGCGGACAAAGGAAAAATGAAATGAAGTACGTAAGGAGAAAGTGAAGAAATGAGACAAATAAGGAAAGTAAGAAAGAATTTAACCTATGGGGCTATCATAATTGAGTTAGTAAGACGTGATCGTAGCTATTACCAACTGACTGATCAAAGGCTTAGGACTTCAGTGAACGAAATACCCCATTAAATGGACAGCGGTAGAATGTGTGATAGCAATTATAATAGGGAGGTTCGCTCTAAAAGTGCACCGTGCTCGAAGGCAATCAGGACGGCACAGCTTTTCTCCATGTTATATCAGCACGTACTAATGAGTTGCTCTTTGGATTTGACGGTACAAAAGTGATATATATGAACGACGCTAATTTTCCCTATGCAGCAAGTCCATGTCAGGAGTGATGCAAACATGTCATCCATAGGGTCAATTGATGTATGAATTCTAGTGTGCATGTCAGACATATAAAAAAGTAATTCCTGACTTGCTGAGGAAGGCAACGGGGAAATGCCACGCCCCTCACTTTCTAGGATAGCTGATTGTGAAACTATAAGGGATCCGACAGGCCTTCTGATAAAGATATAAAAGAAAAACACTCACGTTGAATTGTACCCCCTTAGATATGTTTACATTAAAAATATCATTAATCTTATTCGAGTTATGAACACTTCAGATCGGTGACTCAAAAGAGATTCTGAAAATAACTCTAAAACTCTAGAAGTTTAGCTCCACAGTTTTCAGAGATAAAGGCATATCAATTTGTCAAAATTGGTGGGATGGGAGCAATAATGAAGTTTTAAGGAGAGCTAGAGCTGGGTGTGAGCCGGCAAACATCATCAAATCCAGGGAAACGGCTTATTTAGGCCATGTTCTAAGAGGTAGAAAGTACGGGCTTCTACACTTCATATTACAAGACAAACGAGGAGCTGGTAGAGCACCTATATCATGGCTCCGAAACATCAAAGACTGGACTTGTGTCAACAACACCGAACAACTCTTAGTTACCTAAAGAAGGGGTGATCGCCGACGTCTGAAGCACCGAATATGGCACTCGAAGGAGCACACGAGTGAACAAGTACAGAAGAATGTAAGGGGTAAGGAATGCAGGAGGTAGTACATTGTGACAGAATAAGTGATGTTTGTAATTTCAATGCGATGTACGATTTTTATTGTAATGAGAAGATAAAGGCAACGTTAGGAAAGAACTCGATGGATGAAGCTGTGCATGTAAACCGACTTCGGCGGCTGAAATAAGTTAGGCGAATGGAAGAGGGTAAGTTTGCGAGGGGAATAATGGCCTCGATAGTGGAGGGAAAGAGAAGCAGAGTGGACCAAGGCGAGGCCCCTACAGCTAGCAATTCACCCCCGCTTGCGTCAAGACCAAGAAAAGGACGGAAAGGAGATGGTTTGGAAACAGCAGTCAACTTTCCGCTTCAGTAGAGAATTATTCTCCCAAGTGCGCACTATAAATCTGTGCAAGAAAAATGCCAAAATTTGTGTAACACCACAAAGTGTATTTTTAAATCAGGTGGTGAATGGATTTGGAAAATACGTGTTTAAGTTAAGTGGGCGTGTTTTATTTGGTAAATTTTGCATTACATCAGAAGACAATTATTTCTGTAAATACAAGAACGAACAGGGATATATCTCTTGAAAAACCATTGTTACACACACCAGAATTCAATTTAGTAAAATATTTTTAAGTCATTTCAAATTTATTTTGAAGCATTTTTCTATAAATATCAGGGCATTTTATTGATCATTTTCAGTGCTTTTTAGGTCGTCAACATCGGCCCTTATTGACCACTAGCACGCACGGTTAAAGTGTATCAGACAAGAAATATTGAAAAACTAGCAAATGTACCCGTGCTTCGCTACGGTATTGTACATTGTATACGGATATCGACGTAAATACTGTGCGTGCAGTAAATGAGATTGTTTTAAAATTGCATGTCTCTTGGCCTTATCCGAGAAATAGCATAGGGAGGTCCCCATACGTTGTCTCCAATGTAAAGTGTCGGTTGCGGTGTTGTGATGATAACGGCAGGCTCACTTGCCTACTGTTTTAGTTACAACGGCAGGCCTCCTTTCTTACTTCCAGACAGATTACAGTTGAGGAGTTTTTATTATAATAGCAGGTAACTTCCCTACTACCAGTTAAATTGAGTTGCGCAGTTGTTATAATGACAGGCCCTTTTCCTTGCTGCCATCCAGCTTACTGCCAGTCATACAGAATTAGTGAGTTTCCATGAAAATAACAGGCCACTATGCCTAATGCTAGTCACATTTTAGATTGGAACATTTGTTTATAATGGCGGTCACCCTGGCCTAGAGCCAAAAGCAATAGGGTAAGGGACTTTTGAACAAAACTGCATGCTCCCTTGCCTTCTGCAGGACAAATTGAGAAGTGAATTATTCAATACAATGGAAGGCCCCCCTTACTAATGCCAGTTGCACAGGAGTTGGAGAAGAACCCCATTCCTACTGCCAGTCAAAGTAGGTGTAGGGAGTACTGATTACAATAGCAGACACACCCTTTCTCGATCGCTACAAATCGACATCAATGAATATATATACATGGACATACGAAAGTATATGCATTTTTACAATATTGCAGACCTTCATTTACAGATTAACTGCTACTAAACGGTACGTCATATCGGCAAGGATTGTACCGTAAGTATTTGGCGATCTAAATGGCTGGTCCTATGATATTTTCTCGCATCTCATCTATTCATGGGACAGATTGAGTCAGAAACGTTAAAAGGTTGAAATTTGTGTAAGATTATCTTACATTCAATTACTTTTCGGATAATTATGTGACATAGCATATGGCTCACGTATGGGTATTTGGTGGGCCAATGTTCGTGTAGAGTATGATGATTATCTTTCCTGTAAGTGATTGAAAGTATGAATTATGCAGATAAAAAGTCCAAATTTACTTAAAATCGAGAAATAGAGACGAATCTAACGTATAAACGATACAGGTACGACAAAGAGTCATAAGACCAAGGTTGAAGTACACTTTTAAGTCAACGAAGATTCTGCCATCCGTTATGTGATAGGACTTCCCGTTTATCCCACGAAATACCTCGAAACGAAGGTCTGAACCATCATTAAAATATTCTCCATATTTCGATATTCTTCGGGGATAAAAAATGAAAAATTTAAAGATCTTGGAAGTTTTTCGTCCGTTACAGGCTGAAACGTATAATTTTGCCAAATTTCAATTTTCTTGCTCGTCTGGCAGATTATGCTGCAATCTGGATTTAGGGTGAGGCGGGGGGGGGGGGGGTGTAAAAATTAAGACTTTTAGGAAATTAAACAAAAAATCTGCAGATGATCATTATTACCCCTCAAACGGGTAGCTGTGCGAAAATTTCACCAAAATAGTCAATGTACAAGCACACACAGTCGTTACGATTTTATTTATATAGTTAGATAAGGAATCTGCTCCACATACAACACCTTTTGACTACGTCCGCTGGACTTAACCTGCAAAACCAACCGTTCATGATATATGTCGGAAAAATTCACATGAGAAAAAAGTTTTAGAAATGGATTTCCATTAAGGATTGTAGATTTCAATTAATTTCGGATGTGCATATTTTGAGGAAGTGCAAAATCATGGTTCCCGTTTCGGATAAACCCCCAGTAAATTTACGTATTCAGAAATAATATTGGCCCTAAACCCTACACAAGGACAGGTGGATTCTAAATATAAAATTTGGTAGAAATATATTCAGTAGTTTTGAAGTTATGAAAACTCACACAATCAAACCGACAAACAGACACCAAAGCTAAGAAATATGCAGATGGTCATTATTACAACTGAAACGGATAACTGTAAGGAAATTCCGGCAAAATAGTCAATCTACAGACAGACGGTCGTTACGATTATTTTTATATAGATGACAGATAAGCATGGGCACGTTTGTAAGTGCAAACTTTCATTTCGAGATTTACTGCTCCTAAACGGTATATCATACCAACAAAAGGTTTGCATCCTCAGACGTCCCTTTTATCGCTCTATGTGTTTGGTGTTAAAACATATTCTCGTATCTCACATATTTATGGATTCGATTGAGTTACGTTCTTTGAATGGAGTGAAATTTGGGTACATTTTTATCATTTTACATTATTTTTCACATATTTATGTGGAAGCTAGAATCATGAAATTTGGTTCGCATATAGCCATTGGTCGTGTCAATGTGGGTGCCAAATTCGATGACTATCTTTCTTATGTGTGTGTCAATCTAAGTAACAAACGTGTGAAATGCACAAAATTTACGAACAATCGAAATATACAGCCAAATCTACCCTATAAGGGAGAGAGAGAGAGAGAGAGAGAGAGAGAGAGAGAGAGAGGACAACATATCACAGGACCAAAGTTGTAGAACACTCGAAATTGAACGGAGATTGCGCCATCCGTTTTGTGATAGGACTTACCGTTTAGCCGCGAAATGCCTCGAAACGAAGGTCTGTACCGTCATTAAATTGGATATATTTCGATATTATTCGGCATAAAAAGTGAAAAATTTAAAGATCTTGGAAGTTTTCCGTAGGTTACCGGCTGAAATGTATAATTTTGCTTAATTTCAATTTTTCAGCTCGTGTGGCAGATTGTGAGGCAATCTTGATTTTGGGCGAGGGGGGTAAAATTCAGGACTTCCAGGAAACTATAGCTCAAAAATATGCAGGTGGTCATTATTACCCCTTAAACGGAAAGTTGTACGAAAATTTCGCCAAAATAGTCAATGCACAGACACACGGTCGTTACGATATGATTTATGTAGGTAGATAAGATATCTGCTTCACATATAACACCTTTTGGGCTATGTCCGCTAGACTTAGTCTGAAATCCGACCTTTCATGTTATCTCCCTTATTAATCCTCCTGTTGAAAAATGCACATGAGAAAAAGAAATTAGAATGGGATTTCCATAAAGTTTGACCGATTTCCGGTCAGGTTGGTCTTGTACGTTATATATTGTGGGAGAGTAAAAATCACCATTTCGGTCCCCAATAATACCCCAGTCCATTCCAGGAATTTGAAATGCTATTGACCTTAAAACCTACCCTTGGATAGGTGGATGATAAATATAAAGTTTGGTTCAAATATCTTCAGTCGTTTTCAAGTAATAAGAAATACGCTTTACGCGCACCCACTCTTGCGTTAAGTCCGGCGGGACTTGTACCGAAAAACGGTCCGTTAATGACAACTCCGTTATTAATCCTGGTATCGAAATAATGCGCATGAGAAAAAAGGTTTAGAAATGCATTTCCATTAAGGCAGGTAGATTTCCATTAAGTTGGGTTGTGTATATTTTGAGGGAGTGAAAAATCACGGTTTCGGTTTCGTATAAACCCCCAACCAGTTCAGAGATTTAGAAACAATATTTGCCCCAAAACCTACCCAAGGATATGTGGATTCTAAATATCAGGGGCGTATTCTCCTTGAATGCAAGGCATTCACTGCATGCGTTATGATAACACAATGAACTGTCTGATGCACGATTTTAGGTTGTTTTAAGTCAAATATTAACGATTTCATCTCTCAGAAGTTCAAAAGGTCCGCGCAACTGTACTAGTTCCGTTGCTTGACTACGTGTGGTGCTTGTGTAGTCTCGCCGTCTACTCCTCTCTAGGAAGAAAGAGACAGCATGGCGGAGTTAACGATGCAAGGCATTCAATCTTAAAATTGCATTCGGTGGCAGACGTAGTTCTGAAACCCTCCGAACGATGTCGCTGCAATTGAAACTTGGTCAGAATTTGTCACCCCATACCCGTGCTACCCTCTGCCATCTGTTAGCAACTTGGAGAAAGTCGACATGTTTACAGCGAACGGGACCCACAGATTAGATTATCCCCCAGCGAGAACCCAACGTGACGAAACTGACCAATGCCACTGAGGTGACTTTCCTCCAGTGCTTCAGTTGTGGCTAACTAGTGAGTTAATTCATTGTGTGTTTTGCTGATTAGTGAATTCATTCTGTGTGTGCTGTTCCTGTGCTATTCGTCGTTTTCGGTCTTTTTGTATATTTTGCGCTTATTGTGGTATTTACGATGGATGAGTCTAAAACGGATATAATTGTAAATCAGTTTACTGGCCGTTCGTTTGATGAAAAGATTCAAATAGTTCAAGCCGGGAGACCTCTACCTTCCCTCGTATATTTCTTCTTTACCGGGCGAGTTGGCCGTGCGTGTAGAGGCGCGCGGCTGTGAGCTTGCATCCGGGAGATAGTAGGTTCGAATCCCACTATCGGCAGCCCTGAAGATGGTTTTCCGTGGTTTCCCATTTTCACACCAGGCAAATGCTGGGGCTGTACCTTAATTAAGGCCACGGCCGCTTCCTTCCAACTCCTAGGCCTTTCCTATCCCTTAGTCGCCATAAGACCTATCTGTGTCGGTGCGATGTAAAGCCCGTAGCAAAAAAAAAACTTCTTCTTCTCCTTCTTCTTAATCTGCTTACCCTCCAAGGTTGGCTTTTCCCTCGGCTTTTCGGACTCAGCGAGGGATCCCACCTGTACCGCCTCAAGGGCAGTGTCCTGGAGCTTCAGACTCTGCGTCGGGGACAAAACTGGGGAGCGTGACCAGTACCTCGCCCAGGCGGCCTCACCTGCTATGCTGAACAGGGGCCTTGCGGGGGATGGGAACATTGGAAGGGATAGACAAGGAAGAGGGAAGGAAGCGGCCGTGGCCTGAAGTTAGGTACCATCCCGGCATTTGCCTGGAGAAGTGGGAAACCACGGAAAACCACTTCCAGAATGGCTGAGGTGGGAATCGAACCCACCTCTACTCAGTTGACCTCCCGAGGCTGAGTGAACCCCGTTCCAGCCCTCGTACCACTTTTCAAATTTCGTGGCAGAGCCGGGAATCGAACCCGGACCTCCGGGGGTGGCAGCTAATCACACTAACCACTACACCACAGAGGCGGACTCTCGTAAATTTAAAAATAGAAAACAAGAATTGTGTACGCACGTTCAATCCAGGAACTTACAGTAAAACTGTTTGGCTCGAGTTCACTTACATGTAATTAGGGTGAGTAGAATTGAAATTTACTTAATACATTGTGTTAACTGCATGGTTACTAGTTGCATGCCTCAGTGGAGATTCCAGGATACCCCACTGCTAAATATGAAGTTCGGTGGAAATATATCCAGCAGTTTTCAAGTTATAGAAAGACAAACCGACTAACAGACAGACAAACAAACGATCAAACAAACCAACAGACACCAAAGAAACCTACCCTGGGACAGATGGATACTATATATAAAGTTTGGTTCTAATATCTTGAGTAGTTTTCAAGTTGTAAGAAATACGCTTTACACGCACCCGCTCTTGCGTTAAGTCCGCTGGGACATGTACCGGAAAACGGTCCGTTAATGATATCTCCCTTATTAATCCTGTTATCGAAATGATGCACATGAGAAAAAAGGTTTAGAAATTAATTTTCGTTAAGGCATGTAGATTTTCATTACGTTCGGTTGTGTATACTTTGAGGGAGTGCAAAATCACGGTTTCGGTTTCGTAAAAATCCCCACTCAATTCAGGGATTTACAAACAATATTTACGCTAAAACCTACCCAAGGACAGGTGGATTCTAAATATGAAGTTTTGTGGAAATATATCCAGTAGTTTTCAAGTTAAAGAAGGACAGACAAACATACCCCAAAGCTAAAAATTATGCAGATGGTCATTATTACACCTGAAACGGATAACTGTACGGAAATTTCGCCAAAATAGTCAATGTACAGACACACGGTCGTTACTACTTTATTTATAAAGACAGACTGATAAGATCTTTATTTGAACTTTGAAATTCGAATTTTGTATTCTGATATTTAGATTCAGATTTTCTCTTCTTCAGTTTGTTATTTTGACATTTTACTTTTTATTGTCATTTTGCATTTGGATGTTGAAATCGGTTCTTTCGTACAATTTTTAAATATAATTCGTATTTCCGGCGGTGTTTGGAATTTCGTAAAAAAAGCTGTCAAATTTACCTATAGGAAAATAAAATGATCATAAATATGACATATGTCGGTCATGACCATCCATCAACAGCTCCCCCTGCGGGTGGGGGCGGAAGAATAACACCCACGGTATCCCCTGCCTGCCGTAAGAGGCGACTAATAGGGGCCCCAGGCAATCTGAACTTTGGAGCGTGGGTTGGTGACCACGGGACCCTCAGCTGAATCCTGGCATTGCTTCCACGTAGTTGTGCCAGGCTCCTCACTTTCATCTATCCTATTCGACCTCTCTTGGTCAATTCTAGTTCCTATCCGACCCCGACGCTTTTAGTTTTGCGAGGGCTAGGGAGTCTCATTTTCACGCCCTTCATGGTCCTTGTCTTCCTTTGGCTGATATCTTCATTTATCAAAGTGTCGGATCCCTTCCATTCTTTCCCTCTGATTAGTGTTATATAGAGGATGGTTGCCTAATTGTACTTCCTCTTAAAACAATAATCACCACCACCATCAAGAACTATTAATTTCAAATGGCCACCATCCATAAGACACAGCCAGTACGGTTGCTAGGTAACACTGTCTGGCCATCCACAGCCAGTATTGTTGCTAGGTTACACTTCCATCACAAAGTTTCGGATGTCCCCCAGCTGTAAGACATATTTATGTCAAAATATAATAATCGCGATTACCTCCGTTATTATTAGTATTCATAAAGGTGAATAAAAAGGATTTGAAATGTTATTCCACACAGATTTTATAATTAGAATTTATAGTCCTGAGGCCATTCAGTAGATATGTTAGTGATAACTGAATTCTGTCAATTGTTTATGTACATACAGTGAGCAACAATATTTTTATTTCATTTTTGTACCGGTACTTTGTTTCGCGCACCTCAGGGCACAAACGCGAAAACTTACAGGAAATGATGCTTTAAATGTATCTTTCCTAATGCCCCGCTTGCCCACTCCCCTGCCCTACATGTGTTTAGTCACGCAACGCACACTACTGTATTGCTTGCCAACTGCAGAGCACGTGGAAACAGCTGATACCGTGCGTACCTTAGTCACACACTCATATCTCTGCTCCGTTCGCTAGAAGAGATCCTGAGCATTTCTGCGTACGCCATGCATTTCTCTGAATTATAATTTTAATACTCTTCACCGCTAACATTGTGTTGCGAATTCAGCGCACTACGTCGCAGCACATAAGAGATATGAACCCGTTAACCCTGGCGATTAATTGAAGGGTGTAGAATAAAATGGGTGACGGATCTTCTCTTATATTATTGGGTTTATTATGCCCGTACATGTTCCGAAACTTATTTTCAGACACTATGTATAGACTATCCGCATATCTCTGAACTTAAATACTGAATCTCAAGAAATTCCGTCAAGCCGTTTTCCCAGGAAGTTGAGACAGACAGACAGACAGACAGACAGACAGACAGACAGACAGACAGACAGACAGACAACTGAACTGAATCTATTTTCGATTTCTGCATACCTAATCCAATATAAATGCGAAGCATGAGGCCAAACTTTGAAGTGTATATACAAAAAATTATAACTGCATTTATGTATATAGGGAGTAGTTGCATAGATGTTCTCTCACATTAAACAATAATCGCAGGCACGGAACCATCAATTCCCTAAAACAAGAACGCATTACCGCAGGATGTAAAAAATTACTCACTAGCGAAGCGAACACCTCCCTCCTGCAACCAATACAAATGAAAATAAAACAAAGAATTATAGGATTTGAAAATCCACTGTGCGTTGTGTTGTACATCAATCCTAACGGTAATAATTTAATACATCGAGTTTAATGCTAAGGGAGCCTGAAATATGATTATTAAACCACTAGTTTTCGAAAACAACTAGCAACGTATTTTCCACTTTAATTCCTTATTGGATAGTCATTCTAATTTTTGCTAGATAACACGTGAACATAGTATGCACAAGCACATTCGCGTAATCTGTTCTCAGGTAACAGGGCTCGATCCTGGTCGAGGTCGACGGCATTTAAGGATAGTTTAAAGCAACGGCCTCGTACCGTTGACTTCCGAACGCTGAGGAGCTCCTTCGGTATTATTATTATTATTATTATTATTATTTTACCGAATGAGTTGCCGTGCGGTTAGGGTGAGCTTGCATTCAGGAGGTAGTGCGTTCCAACCCCACTGTCGGCAGCATTGAAGATGGTCTTCCGTGGTTTCCCATTTCCACACCTGGCAAATGCTGGGGCTGTACCTTAATTACAGCCAAGGCCGCTTCCTTTACACTCCTGGGTCTTTCCTATCCCATCATCATTGTTTAGCCCGACTTGTTCGCTGAATGGTCAGCGTACTGGCCTTCGGTTCAGAGGGTCCCGGGTTCGATTCCCGACCGGGTCGGGGATTTTCACCTTCATTGGTTAATTCCAATGGCCCGGGGGGCTGGGTGTTTGTGCTGTCCCCAAGATCCCTGCAACTCACACACCACACACAACACTATCCTCCACCACAATAACACGCAGTTACCTATACATGGCAGATGCCGCCCACCCTCATCGGAGGGTCTGCCTTACAAGGGCTGCACTCGGCTAGAAATAGCCACACGAAATTATTATTATTATTATTATTATTATTATTATTATTATTATTATTATTATTATTATTATTATATTATTATTATCTAAACAAGACAAGCTAAACAAGGTGAGTCTCATAGTATTACTTACCTTACCATTTTCCCCCGTTTTTACTTCTAACTTATCCTGCTTTTCCTATAGATCTCATAAATCCATATCAATACTGATAAGTTCATATCCAACAACATACTCTAGGAGTTTATATATATATATATCACTATCCATTTTTAGAAGTACCAAAGACAAACGCATGTTATTCGTTACCTAACAACAACCGTATTCCTTGCCTAGCAACAATTGTAAATTAAGCTGCATCCTTCAAGATCCTTTTTAACCTCAAGATCTAATATATTGACCTCAAAGCTCGCAGCAAGAATCCTCAAGAACGTCACACTGCTTACGATCTCCACAAAAAAAATTATCTCCATGGAAGTGTGTTACATTTTACTTGTATCTTTCAGTTCTTTTAACGTTCACAGCAAGATTGTAAAAACTATATGAACTTCAATCGATTACTTCTTCTTCTTCATGTGTTACAGTTATCCTCTAATGTGTTTTTTGTGTGTTGATAATTGTTTACTTCTTGCCCTGTTTTTTAAATCGGATGATGATGGCACCAAATATGTGTCGAAACCGGTCCGAATTAAACATGATGTAACAAAAGTTTGTGTAACGGTACATCAGTGTTTTGAATAGGTGGAGGTGGAACCTCTCTCTTTTTAACATTGTGTATCCCATCACCATAAGACCTATCTGTGTCGGTGCTGTGTACAGCCAATTGTAAAATATTATTATTATTATTACAGTATTATTATTATTATTATTATTATTATTATTATTATTATTATTATTATTATTATTATTATTATTAATAGAGTTGAAATAGGAATTTGCAAACCCTGTACGTGATATTTGGACACAATGTAAGGTCAGGGTTGTAATCCTTTCCCCAAATATGCAAAACAGAGGTTGGCTTTGTATCTTCTAAGACAGTTGCACGATGAACACTTCTGTCCACGGAACCAATGCCACCCTAGAGCTACAAACAGCACCTTACCAAACTCTCTCATCATATTGCTGCAAGAAACAGCCTAGTGTATGGGACCTCCACCAGGATTACTTGTTTCAAAAACTGGAAAAAAAAATCCAAAGAAAAGCAGCTCTATTTGTTCTGGGTGATTTCCGACAATAGCGATACGAAAATGTTGGAGTTTGGGCTGGGAAGAGTTTGGAGAAAGGAGACGAGCTGCTCGACTCAGTGGTATGTTCTGAGCTGTCAGTGGAGAGATGGCTCAGAATGACATTAATAGACGAATAAGTTTGAGTGATCTTTAAAAGTAGTAAGGATCACAATATGAAGATAAAATTGGACTTCAAGAGGACAAGGTGGGGCAAATATTTGTTTTATAGGAAGGGGAGTTAGATGTTGGAATAATTCATCCAAGGGAGATGTTCAATAAATTTGCCAATTCCTTCAATTATTTAAGAAAGGAACAGGTAAACAACAGATAGGGAATCTGCCACCTGGGCGACTGCCCTGTATGCTGATCAGTGGTGATTGATTGATATTGTACTAGCTTAGAGGTACTTTTTGGAGATCCTCTGCTGCTTGCGTCTAACAGGTATTAGTCTTATCTACTCGGGTGGTGAGTACTGTGCAGAGTGTACAATAAATGCAAAATTAAATTAAATCACTGGTACTGTGAAGTAGACTCTATGCCACATATTACCTGTGCTAGTAAACCACATGAACACGTATCTACATTAAGGATTGATTTAATATGCTTCGCTGATCGGTGGGCATCACACTTCAGCACCTTATCAGCAAATTACCTTTGCACCCATCACTGACGTCTCCTGGTACGGTCACGCCCTGCGCGCTGCACCTGGAACACCACGACAGTGAATGCTGATTTAAGACTTTGGACTTAAGACCACATGATGACAAAGTCCGTTCAAAATGGCGAGACAAGATTAGAACAGCGGACCCTGCACCAACGGGAAAACGCTACGAAGGAGAAGAAGATAAATGGAAATGTAACCTCCGCAAGTTGGTTATTATATTGAAAATGACAACTTTTCGTGGTTGGACTAACTATCGGAAGATTGAAAATTCTAATTTCTTCTCTTCCAGTGTAAATACTGCATATTTTTTTTGGTTTAGGCTGCAACGCTGACAATTCAAGGAAGGAGCCGAGCTGAAGATTTAGTATAACAAGGTAAAATAGAAATGTAACGTCTGAAATTCTCAGTAATTTCATTTTTTTTCATTTTTGAATCTCCTGCATTTTTATTCACACTACACTGGCTGTCAATACTATTCTTATTGTCATGCTATCGGAATAAGTACTCCAAACATGTAATCCTTGTTTAAACTTGACTTGCGTCGCATCGACACAGATAGGTCTTACGGCGATGACGGGATATGAAAAGGCTGGGAATAGGAAGGAAGCAGCCATGAATTTAAATAAGGTATAGCCCCAGCATTTGCCTGGTGTGAGAATGGCAAAGCACGGAAAGCCATCTTTTTGGGGCTGCCGACAATTGGGGTTTGAACCCACTATCTCTCGGATGGCTAACTCGCCCGGTTCACTTTTAGAAAGGAGGGCTGAGAGAAAAAATTCTGCTCGTCTTCTGGGAGAGTATCTTAATGGTGTGTCAAAGTCAGAATCAAAAAATACTCCCACTACGTCGGCTTCTTGCGAGGGCAACGAATGCTATATCCCCACCATTACGACACAGAAGCCCTCGTTCGCTAATTTTGTCTCCTTTGACGTCTATTGGTAATCCATTAACGAAACATCAAACGTGTGTACCAAGAACTGTTCGACATGCTAGACTGAATTATGTGGGAGTGGCCCGGAGTAGAGTAAGTGTTCCATTAAGCACATTTGTGAATGGTTACTGTAATCAGATTATGGAAGGATCACAAGAGATGGTACTTCATAAAAATACAGACCGGTCTCCGTGAATCAATCATACATCTCACTCCAGGATTTTTACTTTAATCCTCGCTATCGAAGAGCTTTCTTCGTCAACTACACAGGGCACATTCTAGTATTCAGATCTAGAACATACCAGGTGTAGGCATAAGTCTTTTCCGGTTTCACTACGAGACGGCGCCACCGAACAGTACGCAGCGTACGAATTTGACACATACGTCAGTTTGCTCGTCTGACATTAACCTAGCAACACACACGTGTTGAGTTCGCCAAACACTAGCGTCTGTGTTGTATCGTTCAGTGATCATGTCGACGTTTGTGGTTGAAAAAGAACATTTGCGACATGCATTCCTTTTCTTTCTTTCTTTCTTTCTTTTCTTTTCTTATCTTTTTTTCTTTTTTTTTTGCTATTGGCTTTACGTCGCACTGACACAGATAGATCTTATAGCGACGATGGGACAGGAAAGGGCTGGGATTGGGAAGGAAGCGGCCGTGACCTTAATTAACTTACAGCCCCAGCATTTGCCTGGTGTGAAAATGGGAAACCACGGAAAACCATCTTCAGGGCTGCCGACAGTGGGGTTGGAACCTACTATCTTCCGAATACTGGATACTTGTCGCACTTAAGAGACTGCAGCTATCGAGCTCGGTCATTCCTTTTCTTATTTAATCAAAAGAAAAGGCTGTAGAAAGTCATCGTTTGCTGGTAGAAACATATGGTGAACACAATCCATGGATTAGAACATGTGAGATATGGTTTCGACCATTTAAACGTGGTGATTTCTATGTGAAAGACAGTGCGCGCTCTGGTAGAGCACAGAAGTGCGAAGAAGAGTAATTGCAGGCGAAACCGTTAATGCACAAAGCTATCGCCAAGAAATGATTAATGTAAATCACGCATTGATCGAAAAACAACGGGAATGGGCCAGAGAAGACATGGAAAAGTGAATTTATTACACGACAACGCGCCGTCTCACACAGCAAAACCAGTGAAAATACCTTGAAATCGCTTGGATGGGACATCCTTCCGCACCCGCCGTACTGCCCCGACATGGCACCATCTGACTATCACCTCCTCGCATCAATGGGACACGCCCTCGCAGAGCAGCATTTCAGAAATTTCGAGGAGGTTGGAAAATGGCTCGACGAATGGTTTGCCGCAAAAGACAAGCATTTTTTCTGGCATGGTATTCATAACGTACCTGAAAGATGGAGGAATTGTGTAGAAGACAATAGCCAATATTCTGAGTAAACAAAAAATGAATTTCCCTTTAAAATTACGCGTTTTCTTTACCACGAAACCCGGCAAAAACTAATGCATACGCCTGGTACATCGAAGAAAGTATTGCATCATCCTTGGTTGTCATTTAACTGTGTAGCTATCTCGGCCTGTCCTATGCAGACAGAAAGACGACTCTTGCGATATTTGTACTCACAAACGCACGCACCCTAATCCACGGGCAGTCTATATGGTCTGACACCGTAGTCGAGCCGTCGAGTAGTAGATTCCACTCAAATACCACATAATAATAATAATAATAATAATAATAATAATAATAATAATAATAATAATAATAATAATAATAATAATAATAATAATAATAATAATAATAATAATAATAATAATAAATCATCCCCCCTTTTTTAATGCTACTTATTCGGGGCATCGACCTAACAAGATCTTTTGTCCCTACTTTGCACTATATGTTATGAACCTGCGTGTATTTGGAAATTGCGGAAGTGTTGAATGTGAGGAAAGGGAAGTCACCCCTATGTATATTTTCATACTGCGAGGCTCAAGATTATTAAGATTAACAACTTATTATCACCCTGTTTTTATTTATCGACGAAGCACAAAATACAGCTACACTGAGCAAATTTGATTTGTACTGTCAATAGAAAAATTAACAAGTATAAACTTTCACGATAAAATATAACAAACTTAACAAAAGATAACAAGATCAGGTACACAGCCTACAAATAACAACTGTCCGAATCGAAAACCGTGAGAATGTCCATGTTCGTAGCCAAGTGTTCGATGGTCAAGATGTCGGTATAACTACTTCATATCAACTTATTCTTAAGAGACTGTTTACACCCCTCTCGAATACACTTTTACTTGGTGCTATATCAAACTCTTGTCTCCTATTAATAGTGTTAAACGATAGCTGCAGTCGCTTAAGTGCGGCCAGTATCCAGTATTCGGGAGATAGTAGGTTCGAACCCCACTGTCGGCAGCCCTGAAAATGGTTTTCCGTGGTTTCCCATTTTCACACCAGGCAAATGCTGGGGCTGTACCTTAATTAAGGCCACGGCCGCTTCCTTCCCCCTCCTAGCCCTTCCCTGTCCCATCGTCGCCATAAGACCTATCTGTGTCGGTGCGACGTAAAGCAACTAGCAAAAAAAAAAAAATAGTGTTAAAGGGAGTTCGGAGGCTGATTAGCAATGATCGTTGAAGTATTGAGAGCTGAGTGTGGGGAAGGTGGAGAAGGTCTTTGGTTCTGGTGGCGCGGGAAGGAACACGGAGAGAGAAGAATGAGACAAGATGTTCCGAGCGGTAATGCCCATTTAAGATCCCTTGGAGAAAACACAGGTCATCTACCTGTCGCCTGATACCCTTACGTAAACACACGACGTAACCCCGAATGTAATAGTTCCATGATGACACTTGGCAAATCTACAACTTGCATATCCTCGTTGCCGGGACAAAACCTCCTATGCGATAATATGTTTTGGAGGTATACTGACCCGCAGCACATACATCGTGAAGAGCGAGAATGCCATGACAGTATGCACAAAATATTGCACCTTAGATGACAGAACCTTACCAGCCAAAGTTCTAAGCTAAAATTATTTCACATAGGAGGTTTTGTCCCGGCAGCGACGATATATTTTATACAACGTCCCAATTCGTGGATTCCTTCGAAGTGTGGGTTAAACTACCACCATCGAAATAAACAAAACAAACAAATCCAATAGCATAAAAGAAGTATCTTTCTACTCAAATTTTCTACAAAAAGAAATAAGAAAAAGGGAAACGAAGCAAAGAAAAGTTACAGTATGGCTCAGTGTTACACAATATAAATTCTCATATGATTACGACTCTTAAGACATGTATAGTGGTATACGTCCAACAATATGGTCGCTGTCTGCAACGGGCTTCACGTAGCATTGTGTAAGTAACGTGTATTGTTTATCATGAGACCATTGGGATTTTTCTCCGTGCTAGAAAACTCCACCCATCGGATTGAGTGGTTCAGACGTTTAGCGCGTCTTCTGACCCCAACTTGGCGGGTTCGATTCCGGTTCAGCCCAGTACTACTTGAAGAAACTGAAAAACGTCAGTCTTGTATCGCGGAAATTAATTTCGCAGTGCCTGAGCGTCTCCGAAAAACAAAAATTGTAAGATATAAACGACGCAAGAAAAGAAACAACATTATTATTATTATTATTATTATTATTATTATTATTATTATTATTATTATTAAAAGTCCACCCTTACGTTATACTGCGATGTCAAATCTCTCTGGGAGGGGTGATAAAGAATGTTATTGGCTTTACGTCTAACTACTTTTTACGGTTTCGGAGACGCCGAGGTGCCGGAATGTAGTCCCACAGGAGTTCATTAACGTGCCAGTAAATCTACCGACACGAGGCTGACGTATTTCAGCACCTTCAAATACCACCGGGTTGAGCTAGGATCGATCCTGCCAAGTCGATGTCAGAGGGCAGCGCCTCAACCGCCTGAGCCACTCAGCCCGGCTAAGACAGAATGAGCAGGATAATTCAGCCTTCCCACGTGTTACCGTCATTTTTATGATGACGGCCTTGCTTCGATGAATAACGAAAATGATGACTTTTAAATATGCAACTGGTAAATGAATATCAGTAACGATATTATGTAACTACAACGAATTCCTTTTACAGTATAAGCTGGAAATATCATTTCAGGCGACAAATCCCTACCTGATAGCCAAGAAGAGAAACAAGCATATTTATTTCCTTCGATACGTACCTGAAACAAAAAGAAAACCAACATCAGTATCAGTGGTTCACAAGCACGTTTCGTACGACAACTTCCTTCAACAAGAGACACAAAATATGTTTAATATTATATAATTTTTAAGTATATAAATGTGAGCCTCCGTGGCTCAGACGGCAGCGCGTCGGCCTCTCACCGCTGGATACCGTAGTTCAAATCCCGGTCACTCCATGTGAGATTTGTGCTGGACAAAGCGGAGGCGGGACAGGTTTTTCTCCGGGTACTCCGCTTTTCCCTGTCGTATTTCATTCCAGCAACACTCTCCATTATCATTTCATAGCATTTATCACTCATTAATAAATCATCTTGGGAGTGGCGACCCCATTGTAATAACAGCCTATATATGTTTCATTCATTACATCCCTCACCCGGTCAATGACTGGAAAACAGGTTGTAGGTTTTCATTTTCATAAATGTAATTTTAAAAGACGTGCAACGCCCCTCGAAAAAATATCTGAAAAGGAAACGGAAATTTTCTTTGGAAGCTTTACTTATCCGCATTATAGTAATGTTCTCCCTTAAATACCGAAATGTATATATATTGTCTTGGCGTAAATACGAGACTCCTACACGTCAAACTGAAGTAATACTGGGAATTAGGGGAAGGAGTATATGAAAACACGTAAACTAATGTGTCTTGTGGGATGTACTTATACTTCATTTCTTTTTACACTGTGTTTTACGTCGCACCGACACAGGTTTTATGGCAATGATGGGATAGGAAAGGGCTAGGAGTGGGAAGGAAGCGGTCATGGCATTCGTTAAGGTACAGCATCGTGTGAAAATCGAAAACCATGCAAAACTATAGCTGCCGACAGCGGGGTTCGAACCGGTTGTCTCGCGAATGCGAGCTCACAGTTGCGCGACCCTAACCTCACAGCCACTTACTCGGTTGTATTTATAAAGAAGTATGCAAAATATCTATTTTATGCTACATTGAACTTTCTGGCAATTAATTAGCGAACGTTACGGTTTCACTGGAATCCGAATCACAAGGATGCGCCTTTTCATCTCAAAAATCACTGACGCACTCTTTGGGATATGAACCACGGTCAGCTTGGTAAGACTCCTATGACGATAACGCAGGCTTCATTATCTCAAAACGTTTGGTGTTACAAAATGTAATACGAAAGCTATACACTAGAAGCCACTAAGCCATATATTCCTTGGTATGTGGTCGCATCATTTTTACAAGTTTGGGAGGACACCTGCTACGTGGTTGTAAAGTTACATGCAGCTCACCTCCATCAGTGATGTGCCTGGAAAGAGCTATACCACATCGGGTCAATAACACGAATTTATTTTATATCAGACAGCACCACCCTTCTAGCCCTCAATCCAGAACTGAAATCATTGGACTGCCGGGAATGGAAACCCTGTCTTCAGGTATGAGAGACGCACTACCCCTACACCATGACGCTGGCTTGCCACCACCACCACCACCACCAATAAATTTGAATAATACAAGTAATTTACCGGATTACTAGTGGTATCAACAAATCTTACATGTTCTACAAGAATGACAACTGCTTTATGTGTACATTTTCATTTGAGGCACCCTTACATAAGGCATTCTAGTCCGTGATACAGAACGCACTTGAAAAAGAGCAGTTGTTGAGTTAAGAGAAGACCCACTTACGTTTCATTTTACTGCGTGGTAAATTTCAATATGAATAAATAATGGAATCTCATCTCCAGCCGACTGTGAGGACACCTGCGCCGTACGCAAGGCTGGATTTCGATTTTCAGAAATTACATCCAATAGCTGCCGAATCTGACAGATCCCAAAATTTAGTTTTTCATCGACGCTTTAAGGACGAGATAGAAACGGGTGCCAGAGTTACGTAATAAATAGAGATTATTTATTATTTTGACTAATGTTTCCACGATCTGTCTCCTTGACTCCGCTTTGCCGTATGAGCAACTCAGACTGGCAGACGAAGAAAAACAACGAGGAAATCGAATCGAAACGGGGATGAAGAGTGTACAATACACATAAAGCGGGGGGGGGGGGAGGGAGGGAGAAATTACTATTCAGCGTATGGCTAGGAAATAAAGTACACTATACAATATATACACAATAACATAAAATACAAATTCACATAAGGCACTGGTGATTATCAAAGCTTCTCAATCCACTATAGTGCTTCAGTTGTTGTGGTAGAAAGTCATCCCCGTTACCTGGATAAGACATAATGGCAGTAGGAAGTCATTCCGCTACCTGGATAAGACTTAATGGCGGTTGGAAGTCATTCACGCTACCTGGATAAGACATAATGGCAGTAGGAAGTCATTCCGGTACCTGGATAAGACTTAATGGCGGTTGGAAGTCATTCACGCTACCTGGATAAGACTTAATGGCGGTTGGAAGTCATTCACGCTACCTGGATAAGACTTAATGGCGGTTGGAAGTCATTCACGCTACCTGGATAAGACTTAATGGCGGTTGGAAGTCATTCACGCTACCTGGATAAGACTTAATGGCAGCTGGAAGTCATTCACGCTACCTGGATAAGACTTAATGGCAGCTGGAAGTCATTCACGCTACCTGGATAAGACTTAACGGCAGCTGGAAGTCATTCCCGCAACCTGGATAAGACTTAATGGCAGCTGGAAGACATTCTTGCTACCTGGCTTAGTCCGATCGGTTGAAACGGCTGAAATACGCCAGCCTCGTGTTGGTACATTTACTGGCAAATAAAGGAACTGCGGAGCAATATTTCGCGGCGTTTCAGGGTCTCCGAAAAAGAAAAGTAAGATGTAAACGGCGTAAGATACGTAGTAGTACTAATAAATTACAACAAATAATTTGTACCGCCTTGATCATTATGCCTTAATACGAAGGAATCTGTGCATTTTTCAAATTGCTTATAATCATCATTTTGGTGCATGCAAGGGTCGGTCTTATTAATTGGGAGCGAAGCATGACAAGCCACGAAAATAACTTATAAGGTAACGTAAAGGATTTTTAACCCACCTCCTTCTCAACTGCGCTTTCTCACCCTGAAGCAGACTAATTTACTCGCTTAAATCAGTCATCTATTCCTGTTCTGTCCAACTCGTTGGCTGAACGGTCAGCATACTGGCCTTCGGTTCAGAGGGTCCCGGGTTCGATTCCCGGGCGGGTCGGGGATTTTAACCTTAATTGGTTAATTCCAATGGCACGGGAGCTCATCGCGACGCGCAGGTCGCCGACGGGCGTCAAATAGAAAGACCTGCACCTGGTTTTCCCTTATTTTCTTACTTTTTTAATATATCGCTCTAACTCAGAAGGAAATGTTAAAAGCAGACCTTTTCGACCGTGAAATTACCAGCGTACATAAGGTTTCGTCGACCACAGGAGATAAAAGAGGAGTGGAAAGGTAGTCGTAATGGCTTTAATTAACAAACAGCCCGCCCCCTACCACCACCCTCTCACATTTGCCTGGTATGAAAATGAGAAACCACTGAGAATCACCCTGAATCTTGTCGAGGGACGAGTTCGAAAGTACGGTCATTCGAATACAAGGTTACTGCAACCTATCTTGTATCATGCTTTGTGAACGTTCTCTCGTTCTGAGAGAGTCATGACTATGGTTCGAAAATGGCCTAAAAAAGACCTAAAATATGCAAAAAGAAAAAGAATTTAACTCTGGCAAAAAGGATGTAAAATAATTTTAATATTAATCACATATTTAATGAAGAAATATAATGCTTTAAAACGCAAACCAAACCAAACCCCATCGCACTACAGCCCTTGAAGGGTCTTGGCCTTCCAAGCGACCGCTGCTCAGCCCGAAGGCCTGCAGATTACGAGATGTCGTGTGGTCAGCACGACGAATCCTCTCGGCCGTTATTCTTGGCTTTCTAGACCGGGGCCGCCATCTCACCGTCAGATAGCTCCTCAATTCTAATCACGTAGGCTGAGTAGACCTCGAACCAGCCCTCAGGTCTAGGTAAAAATCCCTGACCTGGCCGGGAATCGAACCCGGGGCCCCGGGGTAAGAGGCAGGCACGCTACCCCTACACCACGGGGCCGGCTTAAAACGCAAAATATGAGTGAAATACAACTTATTTCAGAAAGTATATATTTTAGATTCACATATCCAAAAAAAAGGAATTCCATGTTTGTTAAAAAAAGTACTTGCAGAATTTAGAATGAAGTATTTTTTCCACCTAGAATGAATTCAGCGAACCCGCAATGGATCTACCGGAGGAAGAAATTCAAAATAGTATAAATGGAATGATTTGGTTTAACAGATCTTGCCTCAGTTGGCTTTATATTGTATCACGATACTCATCTACATCTTCTTATGTGTTAAGGATCGTTTGTTTTGAGACAGCACGTTGCGAAACATCGAGAAATTTCCCTCCACATCAACGGATGTTAAGAGTACATAGCTGAAGCAAGCGAGATCTTCCCCTTCAAAAACACTATCATCAAATTTTTCTCCTTTCAATATTTCACTTATGTTGCACATAATTTGATACCCCTGGTTTTTTGAAGCGCTAGTTTCATTTTTCATTTCATTTTCTCTGTTTTTAGATGTGGTTCAAATATATGTATTTACTAGAGAAAAGATGTTTATGAGGTAATGCATGAACTAATGATAATTCGAATTAAGAATGGGCAGTACAAATGTAGTCTAAAGAAGGTGAAGTTGCAGAAAAAGCCGCTAAGAGCTAAACAGGCTAAAAAGTTACAATAAGTAAAAAAACGCCGAAAAGGACAAATAAAAACCACCATTTTCTAGCCTACAATGGCGGAAAATGAACATATATTATGTTGAGCCTTGTCTTCGGATAGTCGAAAAAGAAATGATTTTTTCCTCAACTTCCGAGCCCTATTCCGCAATCACAGGATCGTAGACTAATGTGATCATGTTGGAGGTTAGATCAGGATCACTGAGGCCTTTTCGAGCGTGAAATTGCCAAACGTAGGCCTACATACGTCCTCGTCAACCATGGGATAGGAAAGAAGAAAGCTCCCGTGGCTCAGGCGGCACCGCGCCGGCCTCTCACCGCTGGGTTCCGTGGTTCGAATGCCGGTCACTCCATGTGAGATTTGTGCTGGACAAAGCGGTGGAGGGACAGGATTGTTTTCTCCGGGTACTCCGGTTTTCCCTGTCATCCATCATTCCAGCAATACTCGCCAATATCTTTTCATTTAATCTGTTAGTCATTAATCATTACCCCAGAGGAGAGCGACAGGTTTCGGCAGCCGGCATAGTTCCTATCCTCGCCGCTGGATGGGGCTACATTAATTCCATTCCTGACCCGGTAAAATGACTGGAAACAGGCTGTGCATAATAATAATAATAACAATAATAATAGAGCCTCCGTGACTCAGATGGCAGCGCGCCGGCTTCCCACCGCTGGGTTCCGTGGTTCAAATCCCGGTCAATCTGTGTGAGATTTGTGCTGGACAAAGCGGAGATGGGGCATGTTTTTCTCCTGGTACTCCGCTTTTTCCTGTCATCCGTCATTCCAGCAACACCCTCCAAAATCATTTCATTTCATTTCATCTGTCAGTCATTAATCACTGCCCCGGAGGTGTGCGACAGGTTTCGGCAGCCGGCATAGTTCCTATACTCGCCGCTAGATGGGGCTTCAATCATTCCGTTCCTGACCCGGTCGAATGGGTTATGTAGTCGAAAGGTATCTACGAAATGTCACCGTAATATTTGTCTCAAATGGAACATAATAATTACTTTTACACAGATCAAGTGAAAAATCTGCGGTAAATTAAGAAATACCGTCGTTACTAGAGAAATATGTATACGTATTTACGAGTTGTAGACGGGACTCCCTTATGTTGTATTCCGCTGCTCGTGTCGTCTTTTGTTTCTTTCTTGAGGTCCGACGAATGGGAGTGCTATGTCTGTGAATTGTCATTGTCTTTGTTTGTATTACTAGCGCGGGCAGTTCAAACAGTAACATATTATGATCCCTGGACCAATAAATATAAAATTAATGAATGAGTTAGGGCACAAAACGAATGAGCAACATGAAGAAAACGACACCTAATTAATCAAACAACTTCAGTGAGCAAAGACATCACACGCGAAATTGATGGACAAACAAAACACATACGGAAGCGCTGCGACGTAGCAGAGAAAATAGTTGTAAGGTAGTAAAGTATGTATCCATATTATTCTCTGCAAGTAAAACATTTCGTACTATTTTTTTTTTAATTTACAGCATATTGTATACTTTATTTGAGTAACAACAACTATTATCTTCCATTTGATGCAAATATTACTGTGACATTTCGTGGATACCTTTAGTTTACATAACCGAGCAACATTAACGCTCACGCATAGGGTAACTAGCTTTCGCACGCAAAAAAGAAGTGAATTAAAATGAAATCTATGTTGGATTAATAAATTTCACAACTTGAAGCATTTTCTTAACGAATAAAGTGCATCAAAAGAGGCACAAAAATTCAATGAAAAGAGGACATGAATTCGTTACGCCCTAGATGAGGGCTTTGCTAGAAAGGTCGGTGGTTGCAGAGTGGTGTGACCACGGCTGGTCAGTGGTTCGATGCCTCTGCACTCCAACCGAGCAAAAGGAGGGGTGGCTCCGCCGTGGCTCTACGCCTCTGTATTCAGGAGATGGAGAGGGCCTGGTCCCCACTGTTGGCTCTCCTTACAATGGTTTTCCGTGGTTTTCCTTTATCCTGCACTGAGGCGAATGGCCGGACAGCCGATACAAATCTCCCGGCCTGAGACACGGCGCCACTGACTAAGAGGCCCGCCTCACCCCTGAGGGGAGGAATAAGAACATTTTAGTAGTAGTAGTCGCTAGAAACATTCGAGTTGATTACAATCTCGACTCTATAACTGATCGAGTACAGAACAAAGGACCGAAGTTTATGACAATACTTGGTAAAATTCTTGAACCACGTCGCTGTAAATACCGGAGTGAACCTGTATGTAATTGACTTTAACAAAACACACAGAGCTGACGATAAATTTTTACGATCGTCCCGCATACATCCAATCACTAGTCCAGAAGCGTGGAGGGCAATCCACTTACGGCGATTGCAAATCCAAGGGAAGTAAAAGTGGGAGGTGGAACATATATATATAAAGCGTTCTTGTGTTGACAAACTCGCGGAGAGGCCGCAGCAAATCTAAGCTAACGGAAATCAATTAACGACGAGTAAGACCGCACACAATGGCAAGAACAACTGAGGCCAAACAAAGCTCTACGAGCGAAGCAGGCGAGATTACATACACAATCCTCCTATACTGATCAATACAAAATCTTGTTCCGTTATCTCTACACTCGCTTATGGAAATGTATTCGCTGTAATAAATGTTCTACCAATACACACAGCGTTCTACGTTAGGAATGTAATCCAGTCTCAGATGAACACTTCGACCGACAACATACTTTTCGTAAGCTCAGTGTTTTGATCATATTTTTTCTTGAATTTATCGCGGTAGATTATTTAGGAGATACAGAAAACTACCATCTCCTTTTATAAAATATACCAAAGATGCTATTTAAAGATTGTAATTGTGTAATTTGGACCGATAGCGTGTAACTTGGGCCAGATGATCGTGTAATTTGGACCAGGTGAGTTGGCCGTGAGGTTGGTGTCCCGCAGCCGTGAGCTTGCATTCAGGAGATAGTGGGTTCGAACTCCACTGTCCGTAGTCCTGAAGATGCTTTTCCATGGTTCCCCATTTTTCACACCAGGAAAATGCTTGTACTGTACCTTAAGGCAACGGCAGCTTCCTTCTCTCCCTCTTGGCCTTTCTAATCCCATCGTCTCCATAAGACATACCTGTGTCGGTATGGAAGAGATATAATAAAAAATCCGTATCCCTAAATGCAAAATCAAGGCGTTATAACTGTAAAGCACTATACCCATATGAAACACTAATCATTGGGGGAAGGGGGGCAGATCACTGATTAAAGATGTAGAAAAGCAAGAAAGAAAAATCGTAAGGACATTTTTTGACCAGTCCTTACACGGGGAATCTGGACGATAAGAAAATCTCATGACCCGTACCAACAGAGGAGATCTCAGACAAATTTACGAGAAGACGTTCGAAATTTTACGGACATATGCTCGGAATGAGAAACTGAGAGACTGACCAAAAGAATTCTGAACCTTGCCCTATCAAAGATAATAATAATAATAATAATAATAATAATAATAATAATAATAATAATAATAATAATAATTCGCTGCTCGAAGTTGGAAAAGACCTTCTGGAAATAGGCATCACAGATGGCATTGTATTAGACAGATCTAAGTTAAAATTATTAGTCGAGACAATCACCACATTACACACCATTCAAGAAATACCACCAACAAAACCTGGTCAGAAGATGGCAAGACAAGCCACAGCGAGAAGATGAAGAGATTTCGGGTGAAGAAAAATGCAACGACACCAGCTAATAAGTTCAATCGCACTCCTCAGTCGGATATAACGAAGAAATAATAAGAAAAAGGGAAGTAAAAGAAGAAACACAAAGAGAGAGATTTTAAAAAAGAAAGTGTTGAAGACAGAAGGATTACAAGGTGACGAGGGAATGAAGACAGGCTCAAAATAGTCCGAGGAGAGAAAAAGGAGGCACAGTGAGCAGATGAAAGAATATTGATTGAAGAAGAGGAAACAAAAAAGGGTGACAAATTGAAATTGTCACGTGGTCCCTAGACGAAATAATAATAATAATAATAATAATAATAATAATAATAATAATAATAATAATAAAACCTAGGAGAAGTCATCCAAAACTCAGGACTGAATTATGAACGAAATATGAAAGGATCTCTAAACTACAAAGAGCATACAGACTCACTTGGAAGAAATATAAATAAAAATCCTTATTCCTTATAATAATAATAAAAATACATAAATACATACATACATACATACATACATTATCATTATAGACTGTTATGCCTTTCAGCGTTCAGTCTGCAAGCCTCTGTGAATTTACTAAACGTCGCCACAATCCTCTATTTACAACTACTGTTGTGGCCTCATTTAGTTCTATACCTCTTATCTTTAAATCATTAGAAACCGAGTCTAACCATCGTCGTCCTGGTCTCCCTCTACTTCTCTTACCCTCCATAACAGAGTCCATTATTCTCCTAGGTAACCTATCCTCATCCATTCGGCTCACATGACCCCACCACCGAAGCCGGTTTATGCGTACAGCTTCATCCATCGAGTTCATTCCTAAATTAGCCTTTATCTCCTCATTCCGAGTACCCTCCTTCCATTGTTCCCACCTGTTTGTACCGCAATCATTCTTGCTACTTTCACGTCTGTTACTTCTAACTTATGAATAACATATCCTGAGTCCACCCAGCTTTCGCTCCCTAAAGCAAAATTGGTCTGAAAACAGACCAATGTAAAGATAGTTAATAATAATAATAATAATAATAATAATAATAATAATAATAATAATAATAATAATAATAATAATAATAATAATAATAATGAACACCGTCTTGCAAATCGTAAGATGCTCCAGATCTTGAATACCCTTATTCGACTTCCCATTCGAAGATTACTTCTAAAACCCGCAACGACATTTACGTGAGCTGTAAAGGTTTCTGAGGTACCCAAGTTAAGAACGAGTCAGTCCCCCTCGGGGAGACGAACTGTTAACAAAAGTGAACGAATCTCACTCGCGGTGTTGGTATCACTGCTAAAAGACGCACAGGCATTCACGTGGATATAATTCAAGTTAGCTCTTGATGCCGAGCCAATGCACACAAGTGCCAACACCTAATTGGCTCGCACGCAAATGGGCCTGCGATAGCAAGTCATCCTCGCACAATAAGACCCAATGGAGTGAGCGAGAAATTAGGTGCTCATAAGAGGCAGACAAATCTCCTGAATAGCACCAGTAGAAAAGTTGAAAACGAAAGTGGCAACATAAACACACGAAAAGAAGACCAGATTAAGATGTCATATAGAAAACTGTAACTGATAACAATCACACAACAGAGTAGCAACGGAAGAAAGAATGGATGCTTCCCATACGACTACTCTCAGAAATGGCATTCGATCATAAAGCAAGATTCTGTTCACATGTGCGGCAGAGTTCGCACTCGCAACCCCGCCAAAGTGTAGGAAAAGTGGCGAAAAAAATGTATAAATAAATAAATAAATAAATAAATAAATAAATAATACATATTTCATTTTACAAGTTGCTTTACGTCGCAACGATGGGACAGGAAAGGGCTAGAAGTGGGAAGGAAGCGGCCGTGGCCTGAATGAAGATACACACCGGCATCGGCCTGGTGTTAAAATGGGAAACCACGGAAAACCATCTTCATGGCTGCTGACAGTGGGGTTCGAGACCACTATTTCCCGATGATGATGCTGATGCTTGTTGTTTAAAGAGGCCTAACATCGAGGTCATCGGCCACTAATGGTACGAAATTAGACGAAATGTTATGACAAATTAAAAGTCCAAAACCCTCCCCTGACCAGAATTCAAAGCGTGAGGACGAAGAATGAAGGGATAGATGGAGATTAATTTAAAACGATCAGTGGAAACGACCCACAGAGCCTCACATGCAAAGAAGCTGGCACAAAACAGTAGTATTACTGACCAAGGGACTGCTTCTACAGCACGATGCTGAATCGATTATGCTTGTAGTCGAAACGGGTCTAAAATCCAGGTCATCGGCCCCTCATAATGGTACTTATCACTAGGAAAGTTGTTATTTGGCGGTACTAATCAAAAGTAGCGTAGGCTCGCGGTATTCCACACATTATGGTACTATGCACAGGAAATAAAATTTGCACATGTAGCACAGACCTATGGTGTTTCGCACACTGCGGCGCTATTTACAGGTAACGCAATTCTATAAAGGCAAGGCAAACCTATGGCGCTCCTCACATAAGTGGACTAACCACGGGAATCCGAACTATCCCGTGGTATTCCTCACATAGTGGGAACTAAGCATAGGCAAGGCAGAACCATGGTGTTGCTCATATAGGGGTACGAATCACAGATACTGTAAGACCCTCATCCTGATTCACACACTGTCGCTACCTAACAAAGTGGTACTACGCGCAAGTAAATGCGACCCATGGTTTTCCCTGCGTGATGGTACTAATCACAAGTAGTCTCATGGTTCTAATTTGATCATCCCTTGGTCGCCCCCTTTTAGTCGCCCCTTACGACAGACAGGGGATACCGCCTGTGTATTCTACATGTGAGTCCCCACCCGCAGGGGGGGGGGGGGGTAGTGTGTTTGGTTCGCGAGAGGTATTTTATTTCCCTCAAGTCCGCCGGCAAGCCGGTTAGGACTCCCTATCCGCTACCTGCGACGGGCCACGTGGGAGTATCACCTCTCCCCCTGCTACGCCGTGGTAGTAGGTTCGTGGACTATTTCCCGAATGAAAGCTGATAGCAGATCGCAAACCGCACATCGACTCAAAAACTGTATTTGAAAAAAAAAATTGAGACAGTATCAGAAAAAAGAGAGTTACCTTTTATGAATGCTCATTTGGCCCGATTAAATCCTGGGAAGATAACAAAGAGAATATCTGATCATTTCTTTAAAAATTCCAAAATATTTATCCGATGGTTCATCGAAGTTAAAGAGGACACGGCTGAGCTGAGAAACGAGGTGCTAGATACAGCCCTTTTCAGAAAAAGTATTAAGGATCTTGGGAGGTTCCAGGAGAAAGAAAAGAAGCAAAGGAAATATGTCTGGGCGAAGGAAAGGTGCGAACATAATGAAGGAATGAAGACAATCAGGAACGACAGGAAGGCAAGGAGAGGAAGAAAATCATGAAGTTACTTTACTTCCCGTACTGGCCCTATGGTGTAGGGATGGCGAGTCTGCCTCTTACCCGGAGGCCCCGGGCTCGATTACCGGCCAGGACAGGAATTTTTACCGGGATATGAGGGCTGGTTCGAGTCTACTCAACCTACGTGATTACAAATGAAGAGCCATCTGACGGTGAGACAACGGCCCCGGTCTAGAAACCCAAGAATAACGGCTGAGAGAGTTCGTCGTGAGGACCACACGACACCTCGTAATATGCAAGTCTTCGTGCCGAGCAGCGGTCGCTTCGTAGGCCAAGCCCCTTCAGGGATTTTCTGACATGGGTTTTGTTTTGGTTTGGTTTGCTTTTGCTTCACGTGGTCCACAACTGGACAAGGTCGAAGAAAGAATAATATGATTCGAACCCCACTGTCGACAACCCTGAATATGGCTTTCCGTGGTTTCCCATTTTCACACCAGGCAAATAATGGTGCTGTACCTCAGTCAAGGCCACGTAAGTTCCTTCCTACACCCTTTCCTATCCTATCGTCGCCGTACGATCTATCCGTGATAGTGCGAAGAAAGGCAAATAATAGAGTCCAAACGCAACACTATAATGCATGCCAGATTTAAATTTTTTTTGCAGAAGAGTTCATTAACAAGCGGGAAGCCAACTACACGGAGGTGTCGCATTTAAACACTCAAATGCCATCGACCTCAGTCACAATCGAACCCACTTTACTGGAAAGATAACAATAAGGACTTACCAATTGCAGCAATAATGTATCATAATGAATCATTTATCATACGTCAGACTATTCTCTGGTAAGCCTAAGGATGGAGTTGAAGAACATGTCAAACTGGCCTGAGGTAACGTCAGAATTATCAAATGAAACTCGCTAAATAATCGCACTGTGGACAATTATAACTACTCCGAAGTCGCGACATGCACTGGTGGTGACCTACATTCAGTATTGGACTCTCGATAAGGGAGTGTCACTTCTATTACTGGCGATGCGGTTCGAGTCTCTCCAGTACTAAATATTTAACGTCAAACTGCAAGCAGGACGTACCTAAGAGATTTAGTTGCTGACACCTCCATACTATTTCCAGCAAATAACGGGTGAACTCCCTCAGGAATCGACACAGTGACTTTCTTTAAAACTGATACAGTGCAGGAAAGTGGCGTGTCTAAGAAACATACGAAGGAATTCAGTCCTCTCCTTTCAGTGACGTACCAAATGTAGATACGTAATGTAGAACTGTTCTATGATTCATTTGAGTATTTTATGTTCGGAAAAAAAACAGTCTCTCAGCGATATCAACGTACCTCAAATAAGCTCGGTGTGTTAGAATTCATTATTATGGAAATAATCTCTCGTTATCACCCCTTACCCGAATATCACTTACTCCTAGCACATCCACATGCATCCTCTTTGCTGATTCAGCCAGTTCTGCTTTCTTTCTCCCATAAGCCCCATTAATACTGATAGCTCCTCATCGAATGACTTTATCCGACGACCCCGGGATTTATTCCCAGCCAGGTCACGGATGAACCTGTAGAGAGATTTGTATAAATATTAGCGGTCTGAACAATCAGAATCCCTAAAGTGTCTTTTAGGCACTCGTAGATTAGAATGAGAACGTGTTTGAACAAGGTGCAAGTATCATCTAGGCGCTCTAGTGTAGGTGAGTTGCATAAATTGTACGGGTTCTGATAGTTCAGATCGCTAATAGTTATGGAAATCTAACTGCAGAACCGTTGTGTGGGCAAAAGACACTACAGGGGTTCTGATAGTTAAGATCGCTACTATTTATGCAAATATCACTGCAGAACCATTGTGCGGGTAGAAAACACTTGGGCCTTGATTAAATACGTTTGCATTCTAACCTGTGAGTGCTTAAAAACCCTTGCCCTATTAATTATATACTAAATGTGAAATACTCTACAATTTTTAAATAAAGCAATCCCGCAGTATCTTACCTCTCCTTCAATCATCAGCATTACACTCGATCCACCTCCTCTTGTACTACACCCTTACCGCTCGTTCCAAGTGTCTGGTGTCATGCTATGGAATTGTCTCACGTTGAGAGTTAGGAACTACTTTACATTAGCCTCTTTTAAAAGATCCTGCCAGGATTTCCGCATTCGGCAGATAGTGGGTTCGAAATCTACTGTCGGCATCGCTGATGATGGTTTTCTGTGCTTTCCCACTTTCGCCCCAAGCAAATGCTGGGGTTGTACCGTAATTAAGGCCACAGATGCTTCTCTCCTACACCTAGCCCTTTCCTATCCCATCGTCGCCAAATGACCTATCTGTGTCTGTGCGACGTAAAGCAAGTTGCAAATAATAAAGTATTTTCTCCTTACTGCGTAGCCAGGTTGTAAGAATGCACGGGTAAATCAAAGAATGAATGACTTAGTACGTAAGGATTTATATACACTCATACACGTAAAAAGATGCACTAAGTCACGTAGATCATTGCCCTTTTCCATTCCGTGCCCGAGTTAACTCGGATGTCAACATTTCTCCTGCTGTCCCAAACACGACTTAATTCGGATTTAAAGCAATGCGCTCTTGTTCACTTCCGAGCTCAGTCCAACGCTGTTGACATGCTTTGTTCAGACGACGGACGATTCATAAATCGCCTTACCGTTTCTTGACGATAATTATGTGCCTTGTGTTTTCCCTTCACAGCTGTCTTCTGAGATAGGTGCACGGGAGTGTAAAGAAAGCATAACGAAAGATTATTTTTTAGAAATTTTAGGCAGTGATGATGAGTTTGATTTTTTAATGAATATAGTGGAGATAAGTTTCAGTGAAACAAGCTGTCGACATTTATCACGCCAAGTTCTTTCAAGTTTTGGGAAAAGTGTTAGGAGAAAACTATTGCTAATATTGTCGTTCCATGACTTTTCAGTAGCTGTGTAAATACTAAGTATTTATGGCCTATTACAACCACTGTCGAAACGTCCAGAAAAATCTGGTATGGGGTATGCATAAGGCTAAAAGAAACTTGGGAGTGAAAAGGTTATCATTAGTTTCCGAACCAACTCCACAACCAATGTTGTATATTACAAATTATGTTTATTTTTAAATTATTCTTGTCGTGGCTGCTGTTATTGTTGTTTGTGGCGTCAATCCATAGACTGGTTCAATGCAGCTTTTCATGCCACCCTATCAAGTGCTAACATTTTCATTTCTACGTAACTATTAGAACCTGCATCTACTCTAACCTGCTTGTCATATTCATACCTTGGCCTATCTCTGCCGTTTTACCACCTACACTTCTCTCAAAAACTAATCGGACAAGTCCTGGGTGTCTTAAAATGTACTCTATCATTCTGTGTCTTCTTCTGGTCAAATTTCGATAAATCGTTCTCCCAATTCGATTAAGTTCCTCTTTATTTGCGATCTTCATTTCTCCAAACCTCTGGAAGATTATACAGCAACCCATCTGAGGAGCAAAGCAATCCAATTCTTGAGGGGAGAGTCGTGATAAATCATCCATTACATCAGATACTGGAAGTAGAATAATTAAAGTCAAGTGTCTCGGAATTAGCAAGTCAGTCACCCAGAGTGGAGCGCTCATAAATTTTAATTAGGGCAACTCTCTTTAAAGCATTTCCGGAACATTAAGTCTGGAGCTAGCGATAGGTCACACCAACATTGAATGTCAGTGGTGGTGACGGTGCCTGATGGCATTAACAGCGTCCTCTGCCAACTGAGATAACAAGCAGACGCAATACAAGCTGCGAATCATAAAGATAAAGTGATACGAAATATCAGTGAAGAAACAGTATTATCATTCTCCACCTGATCACAATTAAAATGGATTTTTAGATTCTTAAAAAGGTCCTAGTGTCTACAATAGGCTAAATAAAATTATGTAATAGGTTTCAAAAATTTTAAAACCGGCTCGAAGAAGATATCCCACCTAAATAACCTTTCATGATATCCTTCTCTAAATCAGGAAACTTTTCTTGAACCTGCTGTTGTAAGTTGAGCATTTACTATCTTATGAAATATCTGTCTTGTAGATACCACCTTGGAAAAATGTAAGCTACCTTAGGAACCTGCATAGCCAGAATATATTAAAAAACTAGCAAAAGTATCCATGGTTCGCTACGGTACTCTACATTGTATACGGATTTCGAAGTAAATTACTGTACATGCACTGAATACGATTTTTTAAATCGCATGTCTCTTAGCGTTATCCAGAAACAGCAGGGGGAGGTTCCCATACGTTGTTTCCAAGATAAAGTGCGAGTTGCGGAGTTGTGATGATAACGGCAGGCTCAATTGTATACTAACATTCATAATCGAGTGGGTAAGTTTTCGTTATAATGGGAGGCCTCATTACCTACTGCGCGGTCACAATCGATTTTGGAGAGTTTTCCTAACAATAGCAGCCGCCCTTTCCTACTTCAAGACAGATTACAGTTGAGGGATTTTTATTATAATAACAGGCACCTTCCCTACTGCCAGTCAAAATTGAGGTGTGCTGTTATCATTATAATGGCAGGCCCCATTTCTTAATGACAGTCACACCGAGTTTGTGATTTTCCATTATAATAGCAAGAACACTATGCCTAATACCAGTCACATTTTAGATGGGTAAATTTGGTTATAATGGCGGGCACACTTGCACACTCCCATACAAAATCGGTGAGGTTTTGAACAAAGTTGCATGCGCCCTTGACTTCCGCCAGTCAAATCGAGAAGGGAATTATTAATTACAATGGTAGTCCCTCCTTACTAATGCTAGTTACAAAGGAGTTGGAGAAGGAGCCCATCCCTACTGCCAGTGAAAGTCGATGTGGGCAGTAATGATTACATTAGCAAGTCCCCCTTCTGATGAGAGTCACTATCGATGTAAATAAAATATTAATTATTGTACCGGGAGGTACACCTATACGCCGCACATTTGAATCTTGCGCCAATTAAAACTCTTCTACAGGAAAAACACTGAACTTGAAACTAGACCTATTTAAACGCTTCCTCTGAAGATGTCACTACCGTAATTTTGTGATTATGAAGTTGCCAGTACTGTGTGAATTTCAACTTGTTTTTGTTTTCCGTTCATCAAGAAATTTGGACATTCTCTCAGAGGTCACTACAAAAAACTATGATCATGCACCCTGGTGCGAAGTGAAGAAACCTTATTTGAAGAAATGTTGTATTCTTAAGTTTTCTCTTTACTAAATTTCGTTCATTCATTTTTGGGTTGGCAATATTTATCTTTTCTTTCCGCCTGTTTTGAATTTAACCAATCAAGAATTTCTGTAATTAATTTCCAACCAATCACGTCTTTCTTCTTCGATTTTGAGTGTAAACGTTGTATCCTCCAATAATATTCTGTGGGTGTGTCTTGATTATTCATGAAAGGTCTCGAACTTTCCCCGAGGGTTTATAAACTGCGGATTTTCACGGCTCTTGGCCACTTGATCAACATCTAAGTGTGTGTATGAGAAGCAGGAGGCGGGAGGTGCCTCTTTCATCAGGCAGCAGGCTTTCAGAAAGGTAATGGCCGTTTAACATCTTTATTTCTTGCTAGCTCCGCAGTTTAATCCGAGGGATATGTTCGAAACTTTAACGATGTAACCTACTTTTCTGTAATGTAATTTTCTGCCGGCGTATGTGAATATCTCTAACTGTAAATCGGGGATAGAGAGTGCTGTACCCTCTCCAGCTCCCGTTCACATTGGTCTGAGGTGACTACGTCTGTAACTGGTCGTTTCCTTTTCCGTAATGTCTTAAAATATTCTTATACGAGTCACCTCCATAGTTTGGGAATAGCCCCTGTATCATCGGCCTAGTTCCTTTTAGGTTTTAGAATGAGTATTTAGGAGTGCAAGTACACGCCTCCATTCATTTTGGTATTTCGGGCCATTTACTTAACCTGTTCTTTTTCTGCTGAGGCCCAGTAGGTTGGGTACAAGATACCACCGTGTCATTTTTGTAAGTTGTGCCTTGATGGCAATTAATTGTAAAGTCTGGTATTGCATTTAAGAGGCTTGAAAAACTGAGAGCGTGTCAGCTCTTTTCAACTGTTGTAAAGGTGCCTCTGGGAGGCTTGACATTGACATTTTGGGAGCATGTGCTCCAGGCATTAGGGGATTTCTGCCCTTAAGTAAGGTTATTAGGTTGAGCGTGTAGCTCACGAAGGGTAATGCGAGGGCTTGAAGCCCAAGTTCTGTTTATACCACCAATCTTGTCTTTCCTATACACGATCTTTTACCTTATTACTTGTTGTTTTTTAAAAAGAGAGAAAAAATAACCTTGTTACAGTTTTAAACTAACTTTGATTTGGTAGTTAGACCCATTCACCCCGGCACCTTCTTTCACCTCTGCTGATCCACCAACCACGGTAACAATTATAATGACAAACACACCCTTTATACATCGCTACAAATTGACCTCAATTAATATATATATAGATCGACATACGAAGTATATGCATGTTTACAATATTTCAAACTCTCATTTACAGATTAACTGCTGCTAATCGATACATCATATCGACAAGCAGATTGTACCATAAGACACCCCATTCAGCGGTCTAAACGGCTGGTCTTAAGATATTTTCTCCTGCTTCATCTATTTATGGATCAAATTGAGTTAGAAACGTTGAAATGGGAGAAATTTGGGTAAGGTTTTCTCGCATTGCATTACTTTTGGGTACTAATATGACAGCTGCAAACACAGAATTTGGCTCACGTATGAATACTGGCTGGGCCAATATTCGTGCAGAATTGGATGATTCTGCCTTTCGTATAAGTGATTCGAACTACGAATTATACACGTACAAAGAGCAAAATATAGGTATAATCGAGAAATAGAGAAAAACCTAACATATAAGCAATAAAGATACGACGAAACGTCATAGGACCAACTTTGTAGATCACTCCAAATACACCGGAGATTGTGCCATCTGTTTTGTGATAGGACTTACCGTTTAGCCGCGAAATACCTCGAAAATGAAGGTCTGCACTGTCATCAAAATTTCCCACATTTCGATATTCTTCGGAGATAAAAAGTGAAAAATTTCTTGGAAGTTTTCTGTCGGTTACCGGCTAAAACGCATAATTTTGCCTAATTTCAATTTTCTAGCTCGCCTGGTAGATTGTGCCGCAATCTTGATTTAGGGCGAGGGGGTTAAATTTAAGACCTTCAGGAAACTATAGCTAAAAATATGCAGATGGTCATTATTACCCCTTAAACGGATAGCTGTCAGAAAATTTCGCCAAAATAGTCAATAGACAGACACACGGTCGTTACGATTTTATTTAGATAGATAAGGAATCTGCTCCACGTACAACACCTTTTGGGTTATGTCCGCTGGACTTAGCCTACAAAACCGACCGTCCATGATATCTCCCTTATTAATCTCCCTGTCGAAAAAATGCCCATGAGAAAAAAGTTTTAGAAATGGATTTCCATCAAGTGTGGTCTATTTCCAGTCAGGTTGGTCTTCTATATATTGTGGGAGTAAAATCACTATTTCGGTTCCCTATAAACCCCCAGTGCATTCCGCGAATTCGAAATGATATGAACCTTAAAACCAACCTCTGGACAAGTGGATGCTAAATATAAAGTTTGGGTGAAATATCTTACGTAGTTTTCAAGTTATAAGAAATAAGCTTTACACGCACCCCCTCTTGAATTAAGCCCGGTGGGATTTGTCCCGAAAAACGGTCCGGTAATGATATCTCCCTTATTAATCCTCGTATCTAATTGATGCATATGAGAAAAGGGTTTAGAAATTGATATTCATTAAGGTAGGTAGATTCCCATTAAGTTTGGTTGTGTATATTGTGTGGGAATGCAAAATCACGGTTTCGGTTTCATATAAACGCCCAGTCAGTTCAGGGATTTAGAAACAAACCTACCCAAGGACAGGTGGATTCTAAATATGAAGTTTGGTGGAAATCCAATAGTTTTTAAGTTAAGGACAAACGGACAAACAAACAGACACAGAAGCTAAAAAAATAATACGCAGATGGTCATTACTACAGGTGAAACGGATAACTGTAAGAAAATTACGCCGAAATAGTCAATGTACAGACACATGGTCGTTAAGATTTTATTTATATAGATAAATTAAAAATGCATAATGTGATGAAAAATTCAACCATATATTTATTCTTTGAATTTACATTTAAATAGTTCATAGTCGTACTCGCGTCCAGCTCCTTGGCTAAATGGTCAGCGTACCGCTCTTCGGTTAAAGGGACCTTAGGTTCGAACTACGGACTGGTCGGATATTTTAAACTTAACTGGATATATCCCTTGGCTCGGGGAAGGCGTACTTGTACTGTTCCAACCATCCCTGCAACCCATACTACACACAACACTATCCCCTACTACAATAACATGCAATTTTCCACACACGGCAGATGATGCCCACCCTCAGCGGAGGTTCTGCCTTACAAGGTCTAACCCAGGCTAGAAATACCCACATGAAATTATTCTCTCTTCCATCGAAATGTTGTGGCACCTCGTGGATAATAAGTCACCTCATCAGCACAGTAGAAGCTTCATCCTCCCGATTGTCGCCGTCAGTTTGGCACTTCTTAATTTAATAAGAATAAGAATAAGAATAAGAATAAGAATAAGAATAAGAATATCGCCCCAGTTACTGGACTGCAGACCTAGGTTATGTCATACTGGTGACCTGTCTACTAACTTCGATTATCCGATTGCTGTACAATCTTCTGTTGCAGCTAAAGCGGAACTGACCGGGCAAGTTGGCCTTGGGGTTAGGGGCGCGCAGCTGTAAGATTGCATTAGTGGGTTCAAACCCTACTTCAGCAACCCTGAAGATGGTTTTTCGTGGTTTGTCATTTCCACACAGGCAAATGCTGGGGATGTACTCTAATGCCACATTCCCACTCCCAGCGCTTTCGTGTCGCATATCACATGCTTCTGTCGGTGCGACGTCTCACTCTTCTTTATCCGCGTTCCTCGCCGCCAGAACCGAACATCTTCTCCACATTCCCCACACTCAACACTCTACACTTCAACGATCTTTCCAAATCCGCCTCCCAACTCTCTTTAACACCGACACAGTTAGGTCCTATCGCGACGATGGAATAGGAAAGGATTAAGAACGGGAAGAAAGCGATCGCAGCCTTAATTAAGGAACAGCACCAGCATTTGCCTGGTGTGAAAATGGAAACAACGGAAAACCATCTTCAGGGCTGCCAACAGCGGGATTCAAACCCACTATCTCCCAAATGCAAGCTGACAGCTGCGTACCCAAACCAAGCGGGCACTCGCTCGGTAAATTAGAAGATAAAATAACACACGAAATACAAAAACACAAACCAAAACAGAGTAAGTGCAATAAAACTTAGTCAGCAATAACATTAAAATTACAAACGAGTAGAAAATACACTTTCATATACGATAAAAAAAGCCCACTATCCCTCATAAAACGGATGACGAGGTCTGCTCGTAAACTCGTATGGTACTCGGAAGTTTTAGAATGCGGCGTAGATTAGCCAGGTCCACGCACTCCGTGAGGATGTATACCACTGTAAGAGAACGCACAGTGGGCCAGGAATCATAATTAGCTGGACAAACGTCGTTTTGGGAAGGTAATTGAAACAATGCATTTTGTCTTCCAGTGTCTGAACTACACTAGACCGAGTTTGTCTTGACTCTCATTGCCACAAATCAAGATAAAATAAACCCTGAAGTTGCGACTCGTCAGCCTCTTCCGACAGCGCTCCAATTGTTGCGTTAGTTCACAAGGAACTCTCTTCGTGATAACACGGCGAACAAGAAACGCATTAGTTTGATCTTGGTACTAGGTTGTCACAATGGGTAAGCACTTATATTTTTAATCTCTATAGTAAGTATCGGAATTATATTCGTTGCGTTATACAGAGTCAATTGTGACCATTGAAAAAGTAATGATCGCTTTCATATTGATTCAATTCCCGTAGACTTCTAAAAAAATCTTGTAAGAATTCAGCTCTTCTTCATGACTAAAACGTATCTTCTTCATTTTCTTTCTTTAAAATGGTGTGCATATTTGCGCCTTTTTAATAAATATAATATTGTTTACTTAACTATCTCCGCAGGCGCGTCGGTGTTCTGTGAAAAGACGGGAACTCTTCGAGGAAGTAGTGTGTATTAAAGCTTCTCCTGAAGCATTATATGATTTTGTAGTTCACAAATGTGTACTGGATAACTCTTCTAAGGACATTTTAAGGATTATTATAAAATCTAAAGTGCTTTTACATGTAATGTTAGTACAAAATGGAAGCAGAGCCGTAGAAAGATACTTTTCTTACCAAATGCTGTGCATGGCTAGATGGAGAAGTACAATATTATTTAATAAAGACGAGGGACTTGCAAAGGAGAAACCTGATCCTTCAAGAATGGAAAGAAAAAGGAGTGGAGATGAAACAAAACGCAGACATTTCCAGCCTTTAGTAGAAGAGAAATCTCATGAATAACTTGTACTGGCTGCGGAGGTATCACATAGGTCCACTGGTAAAAGGGAGGCTGCAGTGATTTTTAAGAATAGTGTGGTATCATCACTGCAAGGGGATACGAGGTATAACAGAGCTTTCAAATCACCATCAGTGCCTCCCATGCGTTATAGCGCAGAAGCAGCTTTAAGATGTATGATAGAGTTTTCAGTATGTCAACATGCGATTTGGATCAAAAGTAAGGAACAGTGACATTTATCCAATCGATAGTGTTGCGAGAGAAACGAAACTGAAGTGCTACCCTCCACAGGCAGCTCTCAAGGTGACAGAGATCTCAGCTGAAGTAACATTGCAGGCTCTCATAAACCACACAATTCATCGACAATTCATCGATGTTACAAACAATGTAATAAAAGCAATGATACGGTAAAATCAATGTTCAAGTGGGGCTGTGGCGGCAGTAGTAATCAAAGTGTTTACAAACAAAAATTCCAGTCGGAAAATAAGAGAGTTATGTGACTGATACAATTGCTATTCCTTTGGTGCATTTGCAGTTACATTCGATTTCAAATTAGGACAAAACAAAATAGGATTCTATGGCAAAATCCTTGTCCATCATCTAAAAGATGTTGTCGTCCAATCAAGATCCTGTACGAAAAGGAGACATTAGATATACGTAAGAGACAAGTTCATTGCATTGAGGGACAAATAAGATCTTTGATTCCCACTAAAGTCGTTGCTGACGACGTGAATTCACTTTGTCCTGACTATGGATGATGATAAAGTCTGCAAATCTCTGTATGAAATGCCAGCACAAAAATGTTATGTTTGTGGAGCTACATCTAAAACCATGAACGATATTCAATTAAGATCAAAAAGAGATTATGTGAGCCATTTTGCATTTCATCCCCCCCCCCTTCCCCCGCGCATGCATACATTAGCTATTTTTTGAATGCCTTCTGCATATTGTCTACCGACTTCATGTGAAAGCAGGGCAGATTAGAGAACCCAAAAACAAGGTCGTAAAGAAGTAGCAGAGAGCAAGCAGCACGATTTTACTCTGAAATGGGTCTAATCGCTGATCAGCCTAAATGTGGAGGAGTAGGAAATTCCAGTGATACTGTTCGAAGATTCTTTCGTGATCCAGTAAAATCAGTCAAAATTACCGGAATCAGTGAAGAAATAATCTAGAGTTTTGCTGTGATTCTGCATGCCATATCAACTGGTCTTCCTGTTATTGATAAATTTAATAACTTTACTGTAAATATGCTACGTCTGTATTTTAAGTTATATCCCTGGTGTCTCCTTCCATCTACCGTGAACAAGACCCTTTACATGGAGTAAGTATAACTGAATCGGCCATCCTGCCAATAGGTATGCTGAGTGAAGAAGTGCATGAGGCAAGACATAAGCACACTGGGCGATACAGGGAGCGTCATGCAAGAAAATCGTCTCGAGAATACAACATTCAAAATGTGTTTAACGCGCTCCTGTTACGTTCTGACCCGGTAATAACAAGTGCTTCTTCTTTCTTACATCAGAAGAAAGAGTCCGACTCGTTGGCTGAATAGTCAGCGTACTGGCCTTCGGTTCAGAGGGTCACGAGTTCAATTCCCGACCGGGTCGGAGATTTTAACGTTCATTGGGTGTTTGTGCTATCCCCAACATCCCTGCAACTCGCACACCACACATAACACTGTCCTCCACCACAATAACACGCAGTTACCTACACATGACAGATGCCGCCCACCCTCAACGGAGGGTCTGTCTTACAAGCGCTGCACTCGGCTAGAAATAGCCACAGGAAATTTAAAAAATATCAGAAGAAAGAGCCTTTGCCATTTGTAGTTGCTACGGGAAACGACAGTTTTCGGTGGAACTCAAACCTTGCGTGCTGCGGACGAGGATGATTTCTAGGAGCAGTGAGTAAAGATACTGTGCTACTATAAAACCCGAGACTATTTTCTAATCAAAGTAGTATATAATATAGAACATATCATTAATTGCATAATTCATAATTATATAATTAACATATTATACTACATAATATATAGCGTTTACATAGTATATATAACAGTACCAGTACATTTCTAACAATAAAGTGTCAAACATGCATTCCAGATTAAAACGACTTTTGTCAAGCTGTGGAACGGCGAGAAGGAACAATTTCCCCTACCAAAGGTCTGATGATGATACCTGTTGTTTAGAGGGGCCTAACATCCAGGTCATCGGCCCTTAATTGTACGAGATGAGACGAAATATAATCACAATTAAAATTCCAAAATTCATGAACTGACCAGAATGCAAAACATGATGATTAAGAATAAATAAATGGATATGATTTTAAAATATTCAGCGGATGCAATTCACAATATTCAAAGTTAGAATAATACCAAAAGCCATCCACACACTAGAATTTTTTAAAAAGGACGATGAAGAATGATTATAAACTTTAAAATATTAGTGAATCCGACCCGCATGGTGCTGCTTTCAAAATAACATTGTAAAGTGATGATGCTTGTTATCTAAAGGAGTCCAAAATCCAAGTCACCGGCGCCTCATAATGTAAGCAGGCGGACTGGCCCAGACGGTTTAGGTGCTGGCCTTCTGACCCCAACTTGGCACGTTCGATCCTGACTCAATCCGGTGGTATTTCAAGGTGCTCAAATACGTCAGCGTCGTGTCGGCAGATTTACTGGCACGTAAAAGTAAAAGAACTCCTGCGGGACAAAATTCCGGCACCTTGGCCTTTCCGAAAACCGTAAAAGTAATTAGTGGGACGTAAAGCAAATATTATTATTATTATTATTATTATTATTACAAGTAACGCACGCTCACGGTGTTCCTCACAAAGTGGTACTAATCACAGGTAATGTACAGCACACAGGCAACGCAAACCTATGGTGTTGCTCACAAGTTGTCACTAATCACAGGTAACGCCGACCCATGGCGTTTCTCACATAGTGGTACTAATTCCAGGCAACGTAAACGCATGGTGTCCCGCATATAGTGGTAAGCACTAATCACGGGTACTGTAAACCCATAGTGATCCACCCAAGATTTTACCAATCACCGACCATGGTGTTCCTATACTAATTGCAGGTAACGTCGACCCATAGTGTTCCTCACGTAATGGCACTAATTACAGGTAATCTCATGGTCCAAAATCCATCATCCTTTGGTCATCCCTGCTAGTCGCCTCTTACGACAGGCAGGGGATACCGTGGGTGAATTCTTCGTCTGCGTCCCCCACCCACAGGTCTGCCGGTCGTTAACGAGGACAGTATGGCTATAATACACACAGCACAATTGAAATAGATCACGAGACGAAATTTTACACGCAGAGCAGACAGGAGTTGATGATTAAGATGTCCCGAGTGAGAAGTAACAATTAAAATCACATCTCCAGGGTGGAAAACACTAACACATCACGTATGCTAAACTGAACGTGGCTAACGCCACTCCTGAAGAGCACTACGCACTCAGTCCTAGTACAAAGGAAACAGGAGAGGAAATGCAGGGTAAGCTACAAGATGGTCCTATTAATGCATGGCGTCTATTGGTTGAAAAGAGGCTACTGCTAAGCTATGCATAGATAAGCAGCCTGGGGGGGCAACATCACGGAGCATTGCAGACCTTGCACAAGGTTTAGAATGCACATAAATTACAGCATTTCTTGTTTTCTTTTATTCCTTACACAACTTGCTCTAAAATAAAAGGGAACCTTCCCTCTGGAGGGGCCAAGTTTTGAGCAATCAATTATAGGGACATTCAGTGAAAAATGTCCGGTTAAATGCAGTTGTACCTGAGAGTGAATGACTGTAATTACAGATATTCAACTACAATGTTCTAACAGATTAAAACAGATAGAAGTTCTTAAATACTCCACATCGTCGAATGTCTAGTCGTTAAAAAAATGAGCACATGGTATTATACCGGGTATCTCACCTAAGATTAGGCAGGTGCCTTTCCTCTGGTCTTTCAGAAGATATTCTCAATTTCGTTTTGTAACGATTAGGTATCGGGCAAGGTACTAGTCATCCTCCCCAGTTGTATCCCCCGGCCCAATGTCTCACGCACCAGGACACTGCCCTTGAGGCGGTAGAGGTGAGTCCGAGAGAAATCCAACCCTGGAGGGTAAGCAGATTAAGAAAGAAAAAAAAAAAGAATGAATGATTAGGTTGAGTTATCCCAAACTAATACTGCAAAGTCGGTTATGTGAATGATTGCGATCCACGAAATATCACTGTAATATTTGTCAAAAATGGAAGATAATAATTGCTTTTACTCATATAAAGTCTCAAATCGGGGGTTGATTAAGAAATAATACCAAATATTTTATTTTAGAGAATACATACTTTACTGCCTCACAACTACTATTTCTGGTACGTCGCAGCGCTTCCGTAAGTGTTTCCTTTGTCTAACACTGTCGTGTGTGATGTCTTTGCTCACTGAAGTTCTTTGGTGTCGTTTTATTGATTTTTCTCATTCGATGACATTTGAAGGGCTGCCACTTCATGTGCCCTAACGGATTCATTAAACGATTTATTGGTCCAGGGATCATGCTAAACAAAATACCACCGAGCTCGATAGCTGCAGTCGCTTAAGTGCGGCCAGTATCCAGAATTCGGGAGACAGTAGGTTCGAACCCCACTGTCGGCAGCCCAGAAAATAGTTCTCCGTGGTTTCCCCATTTTCACACCAGGCAAATGCTGGGGCTGTACCTTAATTAAGGCCATGGCCGCTTCCTTCCCACTCCTAGGCCTTCCTTGCCCCATCGTCGCCATAAGACCTATCTGTGTCGGTGCGACGTAAAGCAACTAGCAAAAGAAAAAAAAACCCGCGCTGGACATATGGTTAAAGATAATGAGAATTCACAGACATAGCACTCCCATTCATCGGTGCCAGCCCTGGACCTCAAGGAAAAAACAAAAGACGGCGCGAGCAACATAATGGAGCCCTGTTTACAGCCCGTAAGTACGTATACATATTTCTCGCTAGTAACAACGGTGTTTCTTAATCAACCTCCAATTTGAGACTTTATTTGAGTAAAATCAATCATTATCTTCCATTTCTGATAAATATTGCAGTGATATGTCAACGGGAAACACCGTTTAGGTTGTCACCGCAATCTAAATGTTGTTTAAAGTGTAATTGCATGTTCCCTATCAATAGAGCAGCCTCACATTAGTGTGTTGTGATATTCCGTACAAGAATATTTATTGACTGTGACAAAACAACAAGAGGAGTAGCTAATAATTCCAGTAGCGACTGGCTGAGGCAGTCGTATGGCAGTAGGGCAAACTGCAGGGCAGCGCAACCATGTCAATAAATATTCTTGAACGGAATACCGTACTAGGTTAATATGAGGCTGTTCTATTTGGCACCGAAAATTACAGTTTAAACAACATTTAGTTTGCAGTAAGAAATTGTGGAAATTAACACTGCACAACGTACATGTTTCCATGCCATCCTATCCTGGGCTAAACTTTTCATTTCGACTTAACTACTGCATCCTACATCTGCGATAATCTCGTTATATTCATACCTTGGTCTAACCCTACTTTTCTTACGGCTTACATTTTCCAGAAAAAACAAATAAACAAGTCCTGTGTGTCTTAAAATGTGTCCTACTACCATTCTATCTATATCTTCTTGTCGTCAAATTTGGTCAAACTGATCTCCTCTCGCCAATTCGATTCAGTATCTCTTCATTCGTGATTCGATCTACGCATCTCACGTTCAGCATTCCTCTGTAACACCACATTTCAAAAGCTTCTATTCTCTCTCTTGCTGAACTAGTAATCGTCCATGTTTCACTTCCATACAATGCCACGCTCCAGGCGAAGTCTTCAAAAACGTCTTTCTTATTAGTAATCTAAGCTCGAAGTGAGCAAATTTCTTTTCTTAAGAAAGGATTTCTCTCCTTGTGTTAGTCTGCATTTTATGTCCTCCTTATTTCTGCCATCGTTAGTTATTTTACTACCCAAGTAACAATATTCATATCCTTCCTTCAAGACTTCATGCTCTGTGTAATATTTCCTGCATTATCTAACTTTGTTCGACTGCACTCCATTACATTTGGTTTGGAGTTTCTTTTTATTTTCATCGTGTACTCTGTCCAGATAGCCTTTCAACCAGCTAGCAAGCAAGGACTAATCTTAGATCCCACAATACGTTTCGAGGCGCACGTTAGCCAGGTTGAAGAGGTGGACGCCGAGAAGAAGTCGATTTACCAGCCAATCGTGAACTACTATAAAGACTTATTTCACCTGGACAATATTTCCGTCCATCGGAGCTCGAGGCACAATCCCCAAATTTACTCTACAACTATGGGATTCTCTCGGTCTCAACCGGAGACGACTTCAAGACATTGCTATCGCTGCAATACGAGGTTCAGTGACCATACTCCGCAATTATCTACATAACATTCGAAGTACCATGCATCATGCCATATCCCAAATTCATTGCAAATTTATTCCTGAGCCTTGTAGTGGTTATTTCTCACTGGCACACTAGCAAACTCACCAGTAACTTAGAAGACAAAATACTGTGTAGTCGACATACAGTACTTTGTCCTTGTGGCAGCCTCCTCATGAGGGAAGTTGTATTAATAAAAATAATACAATACCATTCTGCAATTTCTCCAGATCTTGCAGCCTTGTCAGATATATCATAATATCATCGGTAAATCTAGCGGTTATGATTTCCTCTTCTTGGATTGTGATTCCCTTTCCAAATTCCTCTTTGATTTCCTTTATCGCCTATTCTATGTAAGCAACGAAGTGGAGAGGAAACAAACTGCAGCCTTACCTCTCTCCTTTCTGCATTGCTGCTTGTTTTTCAAAACCTCGATAAACAAAACTGAAAATATCTTCCGAAACACCGCAGAAGGCAGCTGACGCCCTTAAGTGATAAACGAATGTACCTCGCCTTTGATATTGTATCAGACTTAATTTAAACGATTATCAAATTATAATTCACCTCCAACCCTGAGGATACACAGAACACACACTTTATCTACAGGTTCAATTTCTTCTGAGAAAAAAGTACCTGTGAAAAAACACACGGTACCATAAGCCGATTGCAGAGAAAGAGAAAGAGAGAGAGAGAGAGAGAGATGAGAGAGAGAGAGAGAGAGAGAGAGAGAGAGAGAGAGAGAGAGGTGTGTGTGTGTGTGTGTGTGTGTGTGTGTGTGTGTGTGTGTGTGTGTTGGCAGATAGTGTTTTGTGTGATACGTGAGTTGCAGGAATGTTGTGAACAGCGCGACACTCAGTCCCCAAACTAGGAGAATTAACCATTTAAAATCCATTTACCCGACCGGGAATCGAACCCTGGGTTCTTAGGACCAAAGAACAAGACGCTGAGCACTCAGCCATCGAGCCGAATACGAACACAATAAGAAGACAAACGACCAGGAAGGAATCAACGATAAGAAGCAGTTATATGGAGCGTTTAAGAGGCCATGACTTTCGTTTACGAAACGCCTATGATATCTGGCTCTGGAACAAAGTAATCTTAACACTCAAGTGACGAGGTCTAGTACAGTAATAAATATACCCGCTCCCAGAGTGGAGAGCGCTGAGCTCTACTGGTAATAATTATGCGTAGCGAGAGTGAAGAAAAACGTGAAATTAGCATTAACCTAGAAACCTAGAAACTCCTGGATTAAATTAACTATTTTCGCCCTCAGCTCGAATATAGATGTAAGCTTGTGATGTGCTTAGTTACTGTTCTGTTTCTTTTGTGAAATTAATCTGGAAATTATTTTACTTACGACGAGTGGTTCTCAATTTTAATTTATTATGTTTCTTCTTCTTCTTCTTCTTCTCTTCCGAAGAAGTGGCTTTAATCCAGTTCGCAAATTTATTTTAATAAAATGAGCCATGAAAACCTACGTTCATTAGCGTGCAACGTGGCTGGTTCGGCCTCAGCGCGTCCTTGCCAACTTAATATTCTTATAGCTAAGCATAGCGGCTCTTAGGCCAATCGCTATAACATTTAAAATGACCTATACTTCAAATTATTAAAATAAACTTTTTTAAACTTATCCCAAGTGTTTTCTGGTTTCGCTGGAGCCACCTGCCTCTTCTGGGGTTTTGGCTGGTAGTTTTAAGGCACGATGCCCGTCCTTACGCTACGTGATTTTTCAGGTGAAACTTGCAACCCGAAATCGACCAAGAATTGAAGTTCGTTCAGGTGGGAAGTAGTAGCTAACACCCTCACGCTCCCTCCTTCATTTCATACAGTGAAACATAAATACAGCCTGTTTCCTCGTCGTCACCATGAAAAAATCTACTCATGTTGGACACCATTAGGTTATCGGCTGTAAGAAGTTCATCTGTTGACAGCGATGTTTTAAAAGGCGGTTCAGTTCATCCACCCACCCTTTTGGAGCATAATTACTGATCCTCTTAGTTTCCGTATATAGAATTTACGTTGTGTCAATACAGTTTGAAAAATGATGATGATGATGAATGAATCTCAGCATATACAGTAGTTCGCAACTGTGATACTCAGACTGGCATTATATTGGCATGAAGATATTCAAAGGACGAAGGGGGCTAAGGCCGGGATGAAATGGTTTCTTGCTGATATCTTCAAACCGGTCAGATTTATTTAGAAATGTCTCAAACTAAACCACTTTTTCCGGGCTGAGTGGCTCAGATGGTTGAGGCGCTGGCCCTCTGAACTCAACTTGGCAGGTTCGATCCTGACTCAGTCCGGTGGTATTTGAAGGTGCTCAAATACGTCAGCCTCATGCCAGTAGATTTTCTGGCACATAAAAGAACATCTGCGGGGAAAAAATCTCGCTCCTCGGCGACTCCGAAAACCCTAAAAATAGGTAGTGAGACATAAAACCAATAACATTATATTATTATTATTATTATTATTATTATTATTATTATTATTATTATTATTATTATTATTATTATTATTATTATTATTATACGTTGGTTACATTATACAATTTATTAACCTCACTCATAACAATAATCTGAGAGACAGGTTCCAGAATATTAATCACAATTAAGTTTGGCTAGAATTTTAATTTCTGATTATCCCATGTTCTCCGATTTTCCTGTAGATAGAGTGGATAAATAGTAGTCCCGCTTTACAATAGGCAAGATAATAAGGCATTTTCTGACAGCGCTGTATTAAGGAAATAATCAGCATTCGTAATTTTAACAACTAGAATAATTTAATTTTTCTTCATTTTTTTTGTTTGTTTGCAGAAGCGGAAGAGATACGTGTAATAAAATAAATATTAAAATAAAATTTCAGGTAACTAAGCAGTAAGCAAGCCAGTAAGAAATGTCTAACAATGAGAAAAGCCTTCTGGTCGATCAAGTAGTTCATCACGGAAATAAAAAGTCAACACATAAGGACTGGCATTTTCTTAATATTATCAAGCTCAACATAAAATGTTTCGTTCAATCATGTGATCAAACCGATCACACTGAGAAAATATAGAAAAACTATGTGCGCGGGGAGTGGACATGCAACATAAACTGTAGTATTCCAACATATATTAAAACTATTTAATCCGCTTTTCATTTCCCATAACAGTAAGATGTTTTATATTATTTGAATATTTGTGGGTTATGTATTTATATACTGGTACTGTATTTGTGGATTTTGAAAAAATCGAAGACATCTACCTGACTGGACAAAACAAGTAACTTCGTATTTAATGCACGATTTTTAAACATTCAGATCTTGTGTCCCGAGACTTGTTTATATTATAAACTCTGGTGTGCCGAACGAAAAAGTGTTTTCATATCATTAACAAAGATAATTCCTAGAGAAAAATAGTACGAAAAATTATACAAGTTAGTTAACAACCCTCATAGCACCGTTCAAACACACTTGCATCTATAACACATTTTAGAGAAGGTCGTTCGGACGATGTTTGATGGGTAATGAAAAGTCATGTCTCCAACAACGAGCATGCTCAGCATTTCTAGCTGTAGCCCGACAACGTGATTTCCGTTGCAGCAGACTTTTTCGCAGAGCTATCTTACCCCACTTTTCCTGACAGGCTTTGCAAAGTGAGTGGACGACTATTTCCTAAGACCCCTTATAGGAGTCCAAAAGCACAGAAGTCCATGGGTGACCCATCAGGTAGCTTCATCGGTATCTAAGTAAAAGGAATTGCAAGGATTCGAGTTTCCATCTCCATTATTTCTAAGAGCAGACGAGTCAAATGAGAGGTGTGGCTGGATGCTTTAACTTGATATACCCATACATGATTTCTCGCCCTCCCATACAGTCCTCTCTGTTGTAAAAGGGTGTTAAAACCTCTTGCTGATAGAATGTAAAGTTCACCTTCACATTATTAACGACACGAGGAATGGTTAACTTGCCATTGTAGCAGTATCCAGCGATGATCAATAAAACCCTTGGAAAACTTTCCTGGCATTCTGTATACAATGTTTGATAAAATAAATTGTCTCTAGATCAGTAGTAAAGAGAGCGGGGTTTGTTACAATCACTAAGGTACACATATATTTAGTATAATGTCACCACATTTTTCAGTTTGTTCCCTGCCAGATAGTCATCATACAGCTTCCTTGCGTTAGTGCGAGGCAACAGCTCGTGAACCCGGCGCTTATGCCGCTTTTCTAATGGCAGGTCCTTGTTAATTATGGTGTTCATTGCTGAAACAGGCATCCCCAACTACGTGCGATAGTCCTTTGCGGGAAAAGGTTACCACCTGAGACAAGAGGCCTTCACTTTCCTCACCACTTCTGGTGTACGGCTGGTGGCTGCTCGTGGATTTGTCTGCTTTTTCACCTCTGGAATTAACCCCAGTCGGCCTTTGCCTTTTTTTTTATTGAATATAGCACTGACTCCGTTTTTTGATATCAAGAAATCACGCTTCTTGTAAGTTCTTGGATTGCATAATAGCTATATTTAGCAACGAAGAGGGGCAATCCACTTCGGCATCGTTGCAGCTAATGTCAAGAACTCTACACACACGTTCTCAGTACTCAAGTGAATCATCACATCCCGTTTTGACGTGCTCAAGGTGATGACAGCGCCGCCAGAGGCTTTCAAACTCGTCACCAGATCCCGAACGACCTTCTGTAGACCCTATTTTTTTGATATCGCCGAAACAACTTATCCATGCAAACAAATGACCGTTTCTCATGGTAAGTTTTCCTCTAAACTCATTGCATAACCTTTTCCAGTAAAAATTTCAATTTTCTCAAGATATTATTACATTAAGTACAGAGATTGCAAAAAGTTGAAATTTAAAACAGACATTTGTACTTCGACGAAGAAAATATATTTACCAGCTGGGATCTGAATATGTTCGCCGACAGTACATCCGTTCTCAATGTAGGTAGACAAACTCCGGGCACTATGTATTTCAATAATGTGAAATAGAACTGAATAAATGATGATTATGATGAAATATTAGGTCCAGTGCTATTACGCCACTGAAGGAAAAAATGCAAATCCGAAGATAAATCATATTCAAATGGAAACTTAATTTGATACTCACCAATTTCCAACCGGGATTTACTCGAAATGGAACAACCCACTGACACTTACCTGTAACAGACAAAAGAGAGATTAAATCGCATTTTGTACTTGAACGAAAAGTACTGTATTACATATCCTGTCTACCATGAAACAAGCAAATGAACGGTCAAACAAACAAACAAATTCACCAACAGTATCCAAGATTATTCGAAAGAAATTTGCATCTTCAGAGTTATTTATTTATTTATTTATTTATTTATTTATTTATTTATTTATTTATTTATTTATTTATTTATTTATTTATTTATTTATTTATTTATTTATTTATTTATTTATTTATTTATTTATTTATTTATTTTGGAGAATGTTTCCGAAACTTCACTCAACGTTTGTCCCTCTTCTCATCCGGAAAGTGAAAACCACTACAAAATCGCAGTAATATTTGAATAAAGCATTTACTGGTATAAGACGTTTGAGAATCGATCAGCAATTTTCACTGAGAACTTAATATCCTGGCCATTATAAGGAAGGAGTTGTATTTCGTCTTTGTTCGTTTACAACTTGTCTTACGTCCCATGGACACAGATAGATCTTATGGTGGCGAAGGGATAGGAGAGGGCTACGAATGGGAAGTGGCCATGGCCTTAAGGTACAGCCCCAGCCAACATTTGCCCAGTGTGAAAAGAAGAAACCACTGAGAACCACCTTCAGGGCTGCCGACAGTGGGGTCGAACCAAGTATCTCCCGAGTGCAAGCTCGCTCGGAGGGAGTATTCTCTCACACAGACATCTAGTAGCTATATCTTGGAGAACTGTACGGCAATGTATTAAATCATGGCAAAATCAAACCTATTCTCTATTTCAGGCACTAGACTACTGTCTTAGCTTCAGAACAGTGAAACATCTGTGGTTCTAACTTATTTGGTTGCTGAGATATCTTGTTTGAAGTTTTGCGAAGAGATTAACAATGTCTTATTTTAAACAATTAATAAGAATCTTCAATAATTATCATTACCAGGATCTCTAAATTAAAGCATTCTAATGACTTTTTAAAACATGACCGACTAACGTATTAACTTGTGACTTCTTTATGTCAAATATTCCACCATTACAATACTGTAAAACGTCTTTGATATTAAGACTACATTATACAATAACAATAATGAGACATGCTTCGTCCCGTTTTCGGGACATCTTCAGTCAAGGGAGTTAGGGATTGGAATAACTTACCAAGGGAGATGTTCAATAAATTTCCAATTTATTTGCAATAATTTAAGAAATGGCTAGGAAAACAAGAGATAGGGAATGTGCCACCTGGGCGACTGCAGATCAGTAGTGACTGATTGGATTGATTGACTACAAAATAAAGTAAGGACAAAGTTCAACTATTTTGCATATGCATTAAATCTGTGCAGTCCACGGATATACAGAGACAGTGAAAACAATATAAGCAATGATATTGAGATCTATGTTATACTCATGCGAAAGTTATTTTTAAGACTTCTTTATATAGTACCAAAGATTTTATGACAGGAAGTTCACAGCACGTCGCGTTGCATCAAGGATGCAAAGACTTTAATCAAATAGTTTAACTTTGTCCTTACTTTACTTTTTAAATAGATCTCGTTCTTATTTGACGGAAGATGTCCCGAAATGCCCCATTACTAGAGTTTAATGTAGTCCTAATAATGAAGACGCTTTGCAGTATTGTAAATGTGGAATATTTGACATAAAGATAGTCATATTGTTTTGCCTGCCCATTACAATGGTTTTCTGAACATTTAATCAGAGGCGCGTTATCGTATTCTGCAGTTCGTAGGCAGAACTCATTCATTCTGACGTCATCATGCTGTCCGGTAAAAATGTATCCATATATTCGCTTATTTATACTGCAGTTCTTGATGTAAAGCTTGGTATTGTCGTAGTAGGCAATGGTATTTTTAATAGCAGTTCTTCTACAGAACGGTTGTCTTGAGACCTCACAGGTTAGTCTCGAAGGAGCGTTTTTTTGTTTGTTTGTTTGTTTGTTTTTGTTTCTGCCGGGCAGAGTACTTTTCTACAATATATGGTGTTCATTCTTTGATAGGTGTTCCCAGATAATGTCTAAGGCATATGTCATGTTGAGGCCTGTTTGTACGCAGACTTTTTTTTCTTAGCAGCGTGTAAGTTATTAGAAACGTTCTGCCGTCTGTTGAATATATCTGGAAGCTGGGAAAGGTTAGAGAATCAAGGAGTATCTAGCAGGGAATATTATTCTTCCGTGATCCGAGGAAGTGTATACGCACTGGTAATCGAACATGGCTGCATGCAGTTACGTTACTAAGGATGAAAATATAATATTTCAGAATATTAAAGAAAGTGTCAGTCGCTTAGTAACCTGCTAAGTACAGAATGTTTTGCGGGTTAGGGTAAGCCTTCGCCTGCAACTATTGCAGTGAACATTTAATAATCTTATTTTATGATTATTCAAATTGGCTAAGCTTAGAGATCTATCGATGTCTCCTGATTCACCTGCAGGTAATTTCGAAGAGAATAAAAGAAAAATGAAGCAGATCGATCCAGTAGAACGGGCGGACAGATATGCCGAATCTGTTTTTAGTAAACTCTTAATATACAGATGATAATATGGGCTCAAGCATGAAGTTTATTATGTGTAAAGACAGACAAGATTTTTCCATGCAGAAGTATACAAATTATACCAGACTGACAAATAGAGCTCGGATTTGTACGCAGTAACAGGTTAGAATGCGAACTTACTGAACAGGCTAACAAGTGTAGTCTTAAATGCACAACGGTTGTGTCATGAGCATTGCATACTCATTAGGGGTTCGGTCCATCAGAATCCCTTGATGTTATGTTTCTCTCACTACATTACGGAGGAGCGGCCTGGGCATCTCCTGATAACCATATTAGTTTGCATTCTAACCCATTACTGCATAAAAACCCGCAGTCCAGTTATGTAGACAGATTCAGAAGCACCAACTTACAAAACAGAAAGAGGAAGGAGTGCTGAATAATATTCCTGAAATGGTTGTGGAATGGTTACAAATAGAATCTACTTGAAGCTTTTCACTGTATTGGTTCATTAGAATACACGTCCCGTTCACATGAGCCGAGCCACCCCACGTCAACTTTCCATATACCGACCGGTACATGATTGATCGCTTACCTCCGAGCACCTCGCTCACAGAAACGTTTGCATTATTGAAAGTAGTAGCACATGCTGAGTTATACTCACTTTCACGATAAACTTGTTACGAAGCTGCTGATATGAATATTACAGATCCTCTCCCCCTGATCCACGCCTCCCCCCCCTCCCTCCCTCTCTCTCTCTCTCTCTCTCTCTCTCTCTCTCTCTCTCTCTCTCTCTCTCTCTCTGTCTTTCTCTCTCGCATTCTTTCGGCTTTACGTCTACCGATGGAGACGCTAATTGAAAAGATAGCCAGCAGACTGCGAGATAATAGCCATCGGCGGTACTACAGAATCAATCTGCATATTCAGAAGGGCTCTCGTGATTCACGGCAATCTGAACTAATCCAGGAGCAAACTCGCCACATCCATACCAATGAAACGAAAAATATATTTGCTTACAGATTTTGCAGCTCCCCTTAAGGCGACACTCCAGAAATAAAAATATATTTTTACCTAATGCATAGATTTTCACGAAACTTTGTGGAAATATCACCTAGATAAAAGTTGAGATATCACGAACATTTCTTTCACGTACAATTAATAGTTTTTCCAAAATATTGTTTGAAATTTTTAATTACATTTTTTTCATCAAATTTAATTAACATGTTGTTATAAATTCGTAATTAGGCAGATAGTACTTCTTTTAAAAGCACTACGTATCGTTTTCTCTGTACACAATTTATATAAGTAGATATATCGTATTAAAATTTGTGTAATTTTTACGTTCTAAAATTTTGGACTCGATATTCGCTGCTACTTCAAAAAATGCTGCAATCAAAAATTCCATACGCAGGTTTCTTAAAGTAGCTGTGATACATACACCATACAAATTTTGTTACATTTGGCAGAATATTATGGAAGAAAAATAGGATTTAAATGTAAAATTACAATTGGCAAACAAAGCATTGTTTGAATACAGCGGAATAACTTCGTGACAAAAGAAAACTCAATCCTTTCAATTTCAGTTATTAAATAAATGTCACCAAAATATCGATTGTTATCTCCGGAGTGTCGCCTTACTAAGACAGTCAACGCTGCAGTGTGCTAGAGCACAGGTAACACCGATTGTTGTGACATCCGATATATAGCACATCTCATATTTCAATATACAAAATGGTCAGAACCGAGCAGAAACGGTAGGATATGAAAGGAAGTGTCGTCGCAAGTAAAGTGGCAATAGGGACCAGATAATCACGATCTACACACGCAGAGATCATGAGTTGTCATTCTGTGCAGAGTTTTGTCTGTAGATTGGTCAGGGTAAAAAAAAAAAGGTATTTCTGTATCGTTCGAATCCACAGTAACAAGGAAATGAACTCTTTAATTGTCCGTCAGTCTATCTGTCTATCTGTCTGTATGCACGAGCATAACGAGAAAATGGCTGAAGAGAATTTAATGAAAATCGGTGTGTAAAGTCGGACAATATGTCACTACAATCCAGGCTATAAATAATTTTATTCGTGCTGAAATTTAATTCTCAAGTGTTTATGTTATTAGTGGCCCTATCGATAAATAGTATATAGCGAAAGTTATATAAAATTAAATTTCCGTCCATTTATGTCTTATACATTGTTTACCGTACCGGTTAAGATAACAGAGATATTCACGAATTTCGATTTTTGATGCCAAGTCCAATACCGAGCCACGAGAAAATGGGTCAACAGGATGTAATATATGTAAAATCTAGGAATAAGGTACTAGAGTATAGGTTGTAAATAATTTTTTTCACTCTGGATGAAATATGCCTTTGCTGGCGGGACCTAGTATGTACAGTGCACTATGTCTTCTTCTATAGGATATAGCAATTTTGTTACTTTCATTGACATGTCTCAGTCTTATCCTTGGCTTTGACGATATGAAAATGACTGAGGTATGAGCGATGCTAGCAATGCCATTCCTTCTGCAGCCAGTCCCTGCTATTAATGGTGTGAAAATGTTGCTCATACGGTTGGCTGATGTATGCATTTCAGAGACTTGGCAGACTGAAATGTAATAGCAACTTCTGGCTCGGTGAAGAAAGCAACGGGAAACTATTTCACTCCTCATTTCCCTAGCACGCCTCTTCAGTGATACCAAGTCCATCTATGACAGCTGATGGTGCAGCTGTTGAGGATCGAAACAGACTTAGGGCTGAGGACTCAACATATATATTGGATGAATTGGTAGTTTGTGGGAAAGCGCCTAAATTTTATTTTTAAAATACTTACGTTATTGGTCTTATCGACAAGTATTACATAACAAAAATTATAGAGAATACAAGTTGCAATGCGAGCCCTAGTCTTCTGTACGCATGCTCAACGGATATTTGCGTACTTGACTGATGGACTAGCAGTTACCGATACCGAAAAATCAAAGTTTAAAAAAAGCAAGCGAAAGCTTCGGCCGGGGTCCCCGTAGCATAGTTGCTATGGCGCGATCCAAGGTCCGTGTTAAGTCTCTGTCCTGCCAAAGTATTTTCTTCAATTGATGCACTCAAGGCGGTGGTTTGCCACGGTTAGCATCACCGCTTCGCAAAGCAAATCCAAAAAGTGCTCGTCCAAGGTAATTGGAAAACGGCCAGATAAATAATAATAAGAAGAAGAAGAAGAAGAGGGAATACTTATGTTTCATATCACTAGAACGTTCACATACCCAACTTAATCCAGGTGACAAAATGATGTGGACGTGAACTTTTGAGTTTACTTCGATGCAGGTTTTCACATCTTGGCCAGTTTGCTCGACCAATACTAACCATCCTTTATTCTGGAATTTTCTACTAGTGCTCCGAGGGTTGCCTATGCGAGGCAAAAAGGCGTGCTTGGTTCACCCCGAAGGACGTGAGTTTGATTCGAGTGAGTCAAAATATTCGGAAACGAGGGCTATTTTTCGTTTATGTCACATCGACATAAACAGGTCTAACGACAAAGGAAGGGCTGGGAAGGAAGCGATCACAGTGTGAAAATGAGAAACCACGGACAATCATATTCAAGGCTACTGGCAATGTGGTTCGAACCCACTCTCTCACAGCTACGAGACCCAAACCACATAGCCACTTGCTCGGTGAGATATCTACTCCTGGAGAGGAACCTGGTCCCGAGGTTCTTGCATCAGGCATGAGTTACACGTTAATTTCTGAAAGAATAGACCTCAGTACTCTACTCCACTTACAGTGGTGCCGACGTTCTGAATAGTACAAGCCTCCACGGACTATCACAGCTTGTATTGCTTTACGTTCGTCTTTCATTCTTTCTTTCTTTCTTTCTTTCTTTCTTTCTTTCTTTCTTTGTTGGAAATTCAGTGTTTGTCACTGCATATACAGGGTTGTCAATGAAAAGAAAAGCAAGGAATGTTGAAATTCAGTATGAACTCTCACAGTTGTTTCCTCATGAGTGTTCTTGGATAAGTACTCTCACATATCCACATTTGTATCCGTAAGTATGGATGTGATTAAACGGCAATTTTTTAAATCTTAAAAGTACTTCATTCTTCAGGTAATGACTGAGGTCATATTTGCCGTAATTACAGTCATAACTACATGTATATTTCAATGTTTTTTCAATCAAAGAAATAATAATAATTAGAGTCACTAAAATTCAGAAAGCGTGGAGAGTAACATGGGATCACTGTAATTACAACTATCGTGCAACACAGTTGTTTGGCCAGAAGCATCATATGCCTCAGAAAGTACATCTCTAGGAGGCTACTCTAATACTGTTGAACTTGGAAAGCAAGAACGAAATATTTTAGTAAGATATATGGTCTCACTCAAAAGAAAAACTACAGACCTATACACAGCAACAGGTTTGACTGATGCCGTACGTAGGAAACACTTCAAATTGCATCGTCACATCTGTAGAATGTACAATAATATATTTACTAAAAAATATTTGAAACAGTATAATCAATTCAAATGAGGTCAAGATCAACAGGTTAGAGGAAATTACGAAGGATTTACACAAAAATCAAAAAATATTAAGACTTTGGATATCACACATTCACGGAGAAAGCTAAGAATACAAGTGGAAAAGAGTGGACAGAAGAACGAAAGAAACAACACAACATTATGAAGAGATTTTGGGAAGAAAAGAATAATAAAAATAAGAAGAAAAAGCCGTCGGACTAAGGTATCAATTTCAAACGCGCTCTATAATTGGGCATAACGAAGAAAGAAGGAGAAGAAGGAGGAGGTCAGACTCTTGGACAGTTTCCCGGCCGGGCCGCGGATGTGAGGCGCGTGTGTTTTAATCCTCTGGCTCGACGACTGGGTGTTTGTGTTCGTCTTAACACACACACACTTCTTCATTTAGACATAACACGACACACAAACAACCACCACAGAAACAAGCATTACCGAATGTTTCCTTCACATTGGTTTGGCATCAGGAAGGACATCCTCTTTCCTTTGGGCACGACCTATGCAGAAACACCATTCCTTTTAAATTCCGAGCAATGTACAGACAAAAGTCTTATTCTATACAGGCTATAGAGACTCCATCTAAGTTCTTCTACGACCCATTTTGCTTTATGTTGTATTAACGTACAAACGTACAGTATTTATCCCGCTAACTAAGAATGGTATTCGAACTATGCCCAGCGCTGTAACAATACTCTAAAACAGCACAGTTATATGAGAATATTTGCAATACCACTTCAGTTAATTTCAGACATTTTATATGAACACAGAGCACGTTTACGATTCACTTCATGTAAACCGCAGTTGTTAACAATTACCACCCATGGGTTATCATTCTCCGAGGATGCATTTCATCATTAATTACAGAACTATCATAACGAAACATACAAACAGGCTCTCAAACCGCAAAAAGCTTCAATAGGTGAACACTAATCGAAACCACTAAAAACAATGACCATTATGTATTTATAGCACAACTATTCCAACGTTAAATAATATCTCAACGCAGAGGCGTAGATTAGGGGAGAAAACATTCCATTTTTATTCCATGTTAGCAACCTGAAACTGGGAATTATATCTTTTTAAGGAATTTGTACAACCCCTGTTGTCTTATCAGCTAATACGTTCCTTATTTTTTGTTACCGTGTTTTTGCGGTAGTTATGCGTGAAAGAAGGTGCGGGGTGGTGAATAGGTCTCAAGCTACGAAAGTAAAATTAATTTAAAATTTAACAAGGTTATATTTTTCTTTCAAAATAAAGAAATAACAAGCATGGCAGGTACAGAGTAGCAAGTCAAAAGGTAGTTACAATATTTACAGGATTTGGGCTTCGAGCCCCGAATTCACATTTCTAGGGCAATTAGCCCAACCTTACTCCAAAATAAGTTTTACCAGAGGGGCCGAAAACCCCATTCATGTCCCAGAGCACTTGCTCCAAATTACACAGAACAGCCTCCTCGAGGCATACAACACTCAATTTTCGAAAAGAGCCACTCGCTCTCAACTTTAAGCCTCTCAAAGGCCACACCAAACTCCACCTTCAAGTTGTCCTCTCGGGACATAGACACAGGGGTAAAATACCCAACCTACTGAGATCTATTAAATGAAAAAGGGTAATTACATGACCTCTAAAATAACAATTTGAGAGGAGGCGATCTTGCGCTCCTAATACGCTTTGTTTAAAACCTACTTGGCACTAGGCCGTTAATACAAGGGCTAATCCCATACTAAAGAGGTGACTTAATAAGGAAATAATTTACATTAAGTCGAAGAAGAATAGGTTGAGAAAAATATAAGTTCACCTCAAAAAATATGAGTGGGAGCTCGAGAGGGTTAAGCACTCTCTATCCCAATATGTAGTTTAAAAGATAGAATAGATAGAAGTTTCTTTACATTTTAAGGAAGGTTACATAATGGAAAAAACTTCGGACCCGCCCCGAGAGTTAAACTGCTGAGCAAGCAAGAAAAGAAGTAATTAGTCGGCCATTACCTGGTTGTTGACTGTCGCCGAAGAAAGAGGCGCTTCCCGCCCCCTGCTATGTACTTTACACACTGAAAGATGGAACAGAAGTGGCCCGGAGACCCAAAAATCAGCAGTTTATATCCTCTCGCGGAAGGTTCGAGGCGTTAGGGGAATGAGAACACCCTCCCACAAAAACTTTTATTGGGTAGGATACCGCAACATATTCCAGTTGGGGGAAGCTACATTCAATTTGTCAGAAATAAATTAAAGAAATTCGGGATAGGCTAAATACAAAACAAGGGGAAAGAGAGGGGTATACAGCCAACTTAAGCAATAACAGAAAGAAATTTAACAAGAAACAAACTTTTGAAATAAAAATTTCTCAAAAAAAAAGTTCTTTCACTCCGCACTAGGGTACACTATTGTTGATCTTCAGTAGTGTCCTCTAGAAGAGAAAGTTCACACTTCTTACTAGAAGCAAAACAAAAATACGTCGAAAATGACATAGTTCAAAAACTCCAAATTTTCCACGTAGTGACATCTTCTGAGAAACTTGAAAATTAATACCATCAATAAAGTTTAGACTTCCTCCAGCAGAGGAGTTTCAATTGGCGCACATTTTAAATTAGCGGCGTGGAGGTGTACCGCCCGGTACATTTTTAATTATTAAAAACCTCGAGTACTTTTATTGTCTGTAAAACCATGTGCCCCCCTCACTTCTAATTCCCATCCGCCACTACTCTCTCAGCTTCCCCCACCCTTATCCTTTTAAAGTCCCCGAGGGAAAAATGGGGCAGGTGTCAGGGGAAACTTGAACCATTTTGCCTCACTTCCAAGTGACTGACTAACGAGTCTAAACATCGCCTCGAAGGTCTTGCTTATCTTTACTTATACAAATGCATTCATTATTACTAAATCCTGATTTTAAAGTTTTTAACCACCTGCTACTGAACTTAAAAATGGGCAAAATCTGTAATTAAGATATTTAAAAAAAGGCTAAAACGGCCTCTTTCGAACTCGTTAATTAAACCTATCTTTTTTCTGAATCCTTGTGGAACTAACAGTTCTTTTGATTGCGTATGTTACAACCTACTTTGTGACTGCTCATCGCAAACAAAGGAACCAAACAAGTGACCGTCTGAACCGATGGCGTCAAGGCTGACCCGCTTATGACACAATGAACTACAAGAAGTATTGAAAAAAGTGCACAAGCTGACCAAGGACTATCAACTACTAATACCAATGACATTCCCAGCTCCCTGGCTAAATGGTTAACTTACAGACCTTTGGTCGAAGAGGTCCCGGGTTCGATTCCCGGCCGGGTTCTTAACCTCTAGTCGTCTGGCTCGGGGGCTGGGCATTTTTGATGTCTACTATTAACAGACCTACACCAGGCCTCCCCGGCGACCATACGCTATTATTATTATTATTATTATTATTATTCTTATTATTATTATTATTATTATTATTATTAACATTTTAAAACGAGCAAGTGTATGTGCGGTTTGGGTCACGTAGCTGTCAGCTTGTATTCGGGAGATACTGGGTTCGAACTGGACTGTCGGCAGCCCTGAAGATGGTTTTCCGAGGTTTCCCATTTTTACCACCAGACCAATTCTAGGGCTGTACCTTGATTAAGGCAACGGCTATCTCCTTCCCACCCCTATCCCGTCGTCGCCGTAAGACCTATCTGTGTCGATGCGACGTAAAGCAAATCGTAAAAATAATAAAAATTTAAAAATACTGTCTGTAAACTCATTGATATGATCACTAAAATACCTGTTACAATTTAATAATTCGTACGTGACATTCAATTAATTGAAGAGGTAGATTCTGAAACCTGCTTAGTCATGTTAACTCTAAATGCCAAAATTCAGTTTTCATTTCTAAATCCAAGTAAGTCAATTGTAATATTTCAAACCCAGCTAAGCCGATGTGAATAATGAGTAGATATCAATAAATTTCAAAAGCTTCTATTCTCTTTCTTTCTAACCTAGTTATCGTCAGTGTTTCACTTCCACGCAGACGAACGTCTTCAAAAACATCTTTCTAATTCGTATATCAATATTCGAAGTGAGCAAATTCCTTTTCTTAAGAAAGCTCTTCTTTGCTTGAGCTATCTGCATTTTTGTCCTCCTTACTTCTGCCATCGTTACTTATTTTATAGGTCGTTTTACTTCCTTTAAGACTTTATTTCGTAATCTAATATTTCCTGCATCACCTTACTTCGAGTGCAATCCATTACTTTTGTTTTGGACGTATTTGTTTTCGTCTTGTACTCTTTCCCGAGGACTCTGTCCATAAGATTCTGCAATTCTCCCAAGAACGCCGGAAACACTATGTTTCTTCAAATAACGCATCACAATTCAATACAAAATTCAATCAGCCAATACAGTGAAATATTCTGGAATGCTCTCCAAATCTAACTAAGCTATGCAATTTTGAAGAACACATCCCTATAAATAGGATTTAAGTATAAACTACATCTTCGTAATAGTGCATCAGTGTTATGGTGAATGTGGAGCAAAAATCTTATAAGGAGCACCCATTTTTGACACTCTTTAAAAATATCCACAGTTCTGGCCCTTCAGGCAAGGAACTCAATGATGAAAACATCCTAGGGATAAGAACTACGAATTTGAGGTAAATACAGTAAAAAGTGATGAAGTATGAGAATATATTCTCCCCTTTCTTACTCATGGTTATCCGGTCGATTACATCAGCAGTGTACCTGTTTTCTACCACTACGAGCTCTAGCGTGAGTCAATGCAGAGTTTCACTTAAGCACCACTAGATGGCTAGTGTGAATCAATGCAGAGTATCACTTAAGCACCACTACGACCGCTAGTGTGAGTCAATTCAGAGTTTCACTTAAGCACCACTACGACCGCTAGTGTGAGTCAATACAGAGTATCACTTAAGCACCACTACGACCGCTAGCGTGAGTCAATGCAGAGTTTCACTTAAGCACCACTAGATGGCTAGTGTGAGTCAATACAGAGTTTCACTTAAGCACCACTACGACCGCTAGTGTGAGTCAATACAGAGTTTCACTTAAGCACCACTACGACCGCTAGTGTGAGTCAATTCAGAGTTTCACTTAAGCACCACTACGACCGCTAGTGTGAGTCAATACAGAGTATCACTTAAGCACCACTACGACCGCTAGTGTGAGTCAATACAGAGTATCACTTAAGCACCACTACGACCGCTAGTGTGAGTCAATTCAGAGTTTCACTTAAGCACCACTACGACCGCTAGTGTGAGTCAATACAGAGTATCACTTAAGCACCACTACGACCGCTAGTGTGAGTCAATACAGAGTTTCACTTAAGCACCACTACGACCGCTAGCGTGAGTCAATACAGAGTTTCACTTAAGCACCACTACGAGCGCTAGTGTGAGTCAATGCACAGTTTCACTTAAGCACCACTACGACCGCTAGCGTGAGTCAATACAGAGTTTCACTTAAGCACCACTACGAGCGCTAGTGTGAGTCAATGCACAGTTTCACTTAAGCACCACTACGACCGCTAGTGTGAGTCAATGCAGAGTTTCACTTAAGCACCACTACGACCGCTAGTGTGAGTCAATGCAGAGTTATAACTACATTCGGTGTGGACATTTATCAAAAAATCAGAAGACGCCTGAGGGTATTGCACCAAAGAACACATTACAGAAATAATTTTGTAAATAAGTTAATTTCGCTAGGATTTGAATTTAAAAAATAATAAAGAAACAAGCGATTTTACGCAGCCTTTCCAGAACTGCATTTAGGCTGGATGTGATTTTCGATTGTTTTCCTTGGTTTGGTAGAGCTATCCAACAATCAAAATTTGAAACCTTTCCGAGCCCTTTACCCCTTTAATATTCGACATAATTGAGGAAATTGCTAAATTTTACGTTTTTCGTAGTATGGAGAGCCCTACTTTGCCTGCTAAGATGTGTTTTCAAAATAGACTTAACTGGATTTGCAATCCTCACATCTTAAATTCGAATTGTGATTTTTTTTTGCTTTACATCGCACCGACACAGATAGGTCTTATGGCGACAAAAACTGTGAATTAAAGGGACGGCGAGCTGCAAGAAATATGAAGTCTATGCAAACAGTTTCGAAGACGGGCAACGTTGTAATTATAATCTATCAGCTTTCAATGTTCATGAATAGGTGGGCATTAATTAAATACTATGAGCTACACATATTAATGGGCTGATGAAATATTCCTTATTACAGAACAAAGGAACCCGTCAGCCAAGTCGTGGACACCCCATGAGAAAGCCGTCAGAGAACAAGAGTGGTACCGTACAAAGCGAACTAGCCATTAATTACCAGGTGGCTCTTTGACTAATGGACCTTGCATCAACGCGATCTATAGAAGTCGTCCGTGTACCGATATCAAGCGCCGATATTGCTCTGCAAGTAACAAGCTCAATAGAAGTCGATAGTAACTTACGGCTTTCGGAGAAGACAAGAACTGGCGAACACAAAAAGTGATTCAGCTGAAATTACGTCCCTATCTGCCAAACCTTCTAAAAATTATGCAACGCCACGAGAGAGATTATAAATTTGCAGAAACACGACCTCAGAGCGGATAAACCAGTCATACTAAAGTAAGGTGACCAGATGCTAATAGGTATAAAAAAAGAGGATAAAATATTTAAAAAGGAGCACAATATCGAAGAAAAGGACAATAAATCCTCCACTGAGAGAGTAAATTCCGACTTATATATACTAATTTTCATATACAAAAACAAATTTATCAATTTCCATATTATACAGTGTGCCATTTCACCGTTCTATATTTGCGTCAGCAGGAACAAAAATGGCGTTCAAACCATTAAAAGGTCAATGTGAAAGCAACTAACATCGGTACGAACCGAAATAATAATTCTTTCAACCGGTAGTCACCGAAAGAACCATTCTTAGAAGGCTGTGAGAAAAGAATGACAAAAGTGGATTATTTAAACTAATTATTTTAAAAAAAGAGACCTCCATTAGAAGATTCGACACAATTCAGCACTACGGCAAGTAAGACGGAGTCGAGCAAAGAAATAAGCCAGCTTATCTGATTTTAAGATCAACTATTGACGGAGAATAAAATCCGCGGCAGCCCGCTCAACGTCAACTGCATAAATTGAAATAACTGCGCGAAATTTAAAGACCAGCAGAAGGAATCATCAAGTCTGGTACAACTACTACGTCACGGCTGGACTTGGAAGTTTTATATTTGTCTGATACTGCACATCGTAGAGAGCAGAGTCCAACCAGCCGTCAAGTGCACGGAAAAATCGCATTCACTCGGCAAGCGAGAGAGTTTACAAATAGTAGCACAGTTAGAACTGTTATAGCGAAACTAGACGGCCCAGAGCACATTTATTCTGATATCATAGGCAGTACGAAACGAAGATAAATTGCAACATGACAACATTAACTAATACATTGTATTATTCTGTTCCCAACGTACCAGAGACCACTATGATGTTCTAAAAGACCAAGGCAGAGACTACTCCGACTATGGTAGCGCTTTACGAGATTGATGACCCAGGAGGATTGGAAATCAGCTGAGAAGATGAGATGGACCCGATTACCTAAAGCAGAACCATGGAGCGAGACCTACCATTCCCGATGACCAACAGCGAGATGGCAAACAGGGCCAAATAAGCAAAGTTAAGTCCCCTATGAGTCGTTTTTCGTAAGTAGAAACCTTTATTTTTTGGCTATGTGTGATATGATTTGTGACATTGTGCGTGCGTATATAATATTGAAGTGTAATTACATGGATGTAGGTATTCATCTGAAGTTACTGTTAATCCCATATATAGGCGTAAAATACCAGTGAAAGCCGTTCGCAAATTTATCAATGTGGTGTGAGAGAAAGTAATAGATATTTTTAATCGTTATCAGTGAAGTGTTAGAGTATAATATGAATGTCAATATACATGTGTGATGGCTTTATCGAAATAGCAAGCTTGGAGATCGTACTTAGGGAATGTTTACGACGAAGTATAGTAGTACAGCTTAGTATTGTGATACACTTTTCTTTGATACTATGACGGTAAGGATAATGTTTTTTTATATGTGTAGGTTATGGCACATATGCAGCGTATTTAATGAGATGGGTGCTCGAGATGCATTGATATGGACATTACGTGATATTTGAAGTGATAAATGGTGAATGAAGTAATAATATAAGCGTATGATAAGTTGTGATGGTGATATTTATTTTTATTTGAGAGGTTGGTCATAGTAGTCTTCTAAGAGATGATAGTACGTGCAAATTATGCATGCTAAGATATATATATATTGAAACGTACTGTTTTCAATTGCTGTTTTTATTCCCAGATACACAAAATAGGTTAGGATACGATCTCAATGCCATAAACACGGAGTTGTTTGAGTATATAGGATCATCAGATGAGCCAAGAGGCTAATAACGTTAATATTTAGGCCTTCACTGAGTTATTTATGATCATTTTCAAGTACTCTCACACATGGTAACTTAATTCCTGATTTTATGGGAGCAGTTTGACTCATCACTGGTGACTTAGTCATTCGTATATGGATTTTTAGATGAAGGTAGAGTCTTCTAGTATGCCAATTTTTCCACTTATGGTATAATTTGTTAGAAAGTTAATTAAATACACTTGGCAATGCTACATTCAGCCAGATACGCACTTAAATTGAATTTTAACCATGGATGAAGATAATAATTAAGTGAATTAACCACATAAGCCATATGATAGAATTAATCTGAAATCAATTACGACTTAGAGTGGACCTGAATTTGCTTATATGGAGATCAGATCTTATGAAACATGAAAAAACCAAGCGAACTTCCAAACATACGAGTTAACTGAAGTCCTCAGAAAACAGACATTGCTTTCCCATACGATTGTCTACTGTGTATGGACACAGATGTTAAGTTTAGCAAAGTGACTTTCGTTTCACCAGTCATGTGAGTTAAAGGTTAAATGATAGAATTTTAAGTAACTTTGAGGAGCAATTCAGCTCAGTGAGAAGAGTTTCCAGATCTTAATGAATTATTTATTTGGCTATTTTCACTGCATTCTACATTCTATTTTAAAACTATAATCTGAAATGATGTATATAGTAGGAAGTATAATTTTTCTTTTCATTTTTAACCAATTGGATGCATCTAATTCTTTCAACTCTATTTAATATATTTTATTTGATTTATATATTTTAATTTTTCAATTGATTCTGCGAACATTACTTAACTATGACTTAGTATTTCAACAGGCCAGGGGTAATGAATCGATGATTAAGGCCTAGATTTCAACTACTTGTTACGGGTTTTTCCAAACCTATTTTTCTTTATTTCAACGTAATTGCAACTGATGGAGATGTTTATAGCATAATGAAACTGTCTACGTTGTACGAGGCAATTTTTTACGATATCTTAGATGACATTTACTTGATATTTAGACTGAATAGTCAATAAAAGCTGAGTAGTGAAATTATATAATTCTTTTAATGCCTACTTAGTATAAGAACTAGATGTAAGACTGTAATGACTCATTTTCTGATTACAATTTCGTTAGCAACACGTACGAATCACTTGAAATATCGTAGTAACCTGAAATTTGCGATTAATTATGGCGACATGCGAGTATGGTATCCGACTGATAGCGTGTTGAAGATGTCCTTCTGCGTAGGTTGAGATTTACCATAGGCCATCGGCGAACTTTCTCGAGCGGAACCCACAACCCAGCAACATTAATCCGATAGAATTATTTATCAAGAGCTAGTCTGGATCTCATGTATCCTCACCTGGACGCGGGAACGGTGCAACAGTAAATTCTTACAAAATTTTAAAATGAAATTAATTTACACGCATTGTTTATACTTTTCTGAAGAATCAGTTGCGTTCACAAATTTCGGCGTGTCTAAGATATACTTATAAAAGGACACACATGAAAATTCCATTAGATTATAATATTTTGTTTTTACCCTCTCATTCTTAAGAGGCGGCCGGAGCTGGAACGGCCGGCCACCAGCTCAGTAGTTGTAACATGGGTCAAAAGTTTGTAATAGTTTTTATAAGGAAACGGAACAAGGTAAAATTATTTTGTTTTTATAGCGCACGGTAGTCTGTGATACACTTTTCATTAGTGCAAAAACATTTCAAAAAGAAATGCAAATATACTTATAAAATGGTAATTAAAATAACGAATCTCCATATGAAATTGAGCTCTGAACCGCGGTTTTCCTAAACTTGTTTTAAGTCAAGATGGTGTTCAAATTGGAAGCAAACTATACCGTAGCGAAGTTTATATTTTTCTCTAAGGGGCTACTTTAACATACTTCAAAATTAGGGATTCTTTATATATTTAATCGTGATTTTAATAAAGCTCTGCTTATTGACTTACGAGTGTCGGCCGAATTCTAGTGCTGGTGGTTCAGCCAGTTTCCGTCAGATGCCGCAGCGCCTTGTCCTTGAAGAGGGATGATGACAGATTAGCTCTTACCCACGCAGGGATGTGGTGAGCGAGATCTTCAGCTGCTATCAGTCGCTTCCTCACCCTTGCTTCATAACAAGCGGCAGTGGACACGCTGACAATACTTTGTTACTCGCTAGTTGTGGTATGACCTTTCAGTAGCACGTTATATTTTGCCGTATCTTTTTACCGAGTGCAATGGCATGGCAAAATGCTTGATTTGTAATAAGACTTTAAACTTTATTAAAAATTTTAACACTGGGCGAGCTGGCCATGCGGTTAGAGGCGCGCGGCTGTGAGCTTGCATCCCGGAGATAGTGGGTTCGAATCCCACTGTCGTCAGCCCTGAAGATGGTTTTACGTGGTTTCCCATTTTCACACCAGGAAAATGCTGGGGCTGTGCCTTAATTAAGGCCGCGGCCGCTTCCTTCCAACTCATAGGCCTTTCCTATCCCATCGTCGCCATAAGACCTATCTGCGTCTGTGCGACGTAAAGCAACTAGCGAAAAAAAGAGATGTCACTTGAAGAAGGATATATGAAAGTGAGGAGCCCGGCACAAGTAAGTGGAAATAAAGCTAGGACTCAGGTAAGGGCTATGTGGTCGCCAACCCAGACTCCCAAGTTCAGAGCCTATGGGGCCCGCTTTAGTCGCCTCTTACGACAGGCAGGGGATACTGTGGGTGTTATTCTACTACCCCCACCTACAGAGGGAAGTTGCAGTGCCCCTCAGCTGTTGCATTCTTTACCAGCACCGTTTCCAATTTTCATAACGGTTAGGTATACAAAACCGTCGTTTACGTCCTTGTATTTCTTGGAAATTGGGTTATCCAACGCAACTAGAATAACTCACAGGTCAGATAGGTCATTCCGGTGAGCAGCGTTGTTATTGGCTAAAGCGCCTGACGTCACCGAGAGCGAGATTGAAGTGGTATATTTTTGAGCTTAGTAGTTACTCTAATTACACTCCACTCAAGTCATGAAATACAGAACTAATGGATATTTAGATGCTGTAACATTTATTATTTAAAACCTATACGAAAACATACGACTTCAAATCCGTCTTTGTAAAGACAAAGAGACTCTCACAACGGCTCGGGAACGCAGGCCTTCTGCCTCTTGGCAGGTTCGATCCTGGCTCAGGGCGGTGGTATTGGAAGGTCGACACGTTAAAGAACTCTTGCGGGACAACATTCCTGCACCTCTGTGCCTCCGAAAACAAGTTATTTGATCGAATTCAAATTTTAACACAGTATGCAATGGGACGTTTTATACATTGTTTATAAATTTCAGAACTGTTTGTTTCCAAGAGGAAAAAACTGTTATAAATTTGTAAGGCTCTTTTTTTACTCAGGGTTGTTGGAAAATTCCGTTCTTGGTCGCGTTACAATATTTATCGTATGTCCAAAAGTATCACTGTGTGACTAAAAAATTCGTAAATGAATTAACTTCTGTTATATCAGTTTGTATTTTCATTGGATAGAATTATACGAATTATGTATCACTGACTGGCCGGTACAGGGAAAGACGTGAGGCGGGGACGGGATTGATGCTCTACTTCATTTCAACATCGGAAACAGTGTCCGGCGTGCTGGCCTTTGGTCACAGGGGTCCCGGTTTCGATTACCGGCAGGGTTGGGAATTTTAACCATAATTGGTTAATTTCTCTGGCATGGGGGCTGGGTGTATGTGTCGTCTCCATCATCATTTCAACCTCATCACGACGCGCAGGTCGCCTACGGGAGTCAAATCAAAAAACCTGCATCTGGCGAGCCGAACTTGTCTTCGGACATTCCCGGCACTAAAAGCCATACGCCATTTCATTTATATTTGTCGGAAACAGTACCTTATTTTGACTGTTTTGCTCAGCACTAACCCATGCTCAGTAATTTCCTGGAATGTTTCGCATTCCGTACAAATGTCAACACCATCGGCTCCGTGCAAGTACTGTATCACAACTTCCTGGTGACAGACTGTGTGACGCTGGAGGGTGAGAGGGGAATCGCTCGCTCGGCCTTGGCCTGTCTTACTGACATCTATGCACCCGCGATGTAACTATCAGTGGAGTTAGCTGTCGACAGCAACGAGACTAGTGGCGATATTTTGAAATAAAATGTGAATCTAGAACTGACTCCGGCCGCCTCTTAACTGTCGACATTTAGTAATTATCTTGCTATATGTGCTGAGAGATACTAAGCGAACGCTATTTTTATATCATGACTTATGCCAGAATGCAGCAATTATTATTATTATTATTATTATTATTATTATTATTATTATTATTTGCTGGTTGCTTTACGTCGCACCGACACAGATAGGTCTTATGGCGGCGATAGAACAGGAAAGGGCTAGGAAGTGGGAAGGAAGTGGCCGTGGCCTTAATTAAGGTACAGCCCCAGCATTTGCCTGGTGTGAAAATGGGAAACCACGGAAAACCGTCTTCAGGGCTCGAACCCACTAGCTTCCGAATTAACGTGAATCAAACATGGCACAACATGTGGTTCACTTCAAAATGGGCTTAATCTTGGATCCAATTAACCGTCCTTCTGGTTTCAACCAGCCTAGAAAAATCTGGACGTCATTAAATCAAATAAGAACCCAAAATGGCAGATGTCAATTCTGGAAGCGTAAGTGGAAAGTAACTGAGAGCCCTTACTGTGACTGTGCCGACGTGCCCCACACTCCCCAACATATCGCTATGGATTTCCCATACCGGGGGTTCAATGGAACGATGCAGGACATGCATGAGCCCACTGAGGAAGCTGTAATATGGTGTTGCACATTCAACGCTGACACTACTACATCATGTGATCTAAGTCTCATTATGTATGTTTTACGACTGATCAATTATGTATATAGTTGTAAATCATGTTTCATCATTGCTTGTAAATTTGTATAATTCTGCCATACGAAATAAATAAATAAATTCAGTAATATGCCAGGATATTTTCACCATACCAAACACAGGATGCAATTGTCGGAGCCGATGAAACAGAACAACTGGACCGAGAAAGCTAACAGAAAAGAAGAGATAACCAGACAAAATCTTACGAATAAAAAGCGTAGTGTTTGTTAATTTATCTAGACTACGCTATTTATAGCACAAAAAAGAGATCAATTTTCGGATTCTTGTGGCGGCATTCGTGGAGGAATCACACGGTAAGAAATTAAGTGAAAATAAATGAACCATAACAAGAACATTTCTTACTAACTACAGCTCTCAAGCAATGTTACTTTTCGCAAGCATCAATAGACAAAAATCTCTATTAACGAAAGCAGACACCGAATCAGTGGTTGACACTTCTTGGCCTACATTTTAATATGTACAACGATATTATACACGAACAATTTTTTTTTTTAAATCAGCGATATTCAGTTGACAACTATTACGGGATAAGATACTGGAAGTGTATCCAGGTGAACATACAAGAAGTTGGTAATTAAATTACCAACTCTTGACTGAAAAATGGGCTGTATTAGCCAGAATAATAGCAATGGAAAAAAGTTGATTCACAAACCTAGTTGTGCGATGGACGTCACATAATGCTATGTTGATAAACGAGGTGGGAAGTCAGGTTGTAAGCTTCACCAGTAGAAAAGGTAAGTTTTAATTACTGTGTTAATGGAGTGAATGTATCGCAGGGGGAATGCTGTAAGTACCTACGTGTTACTGTAAGGAGATAACTTCAGTGGCATTGATAAGGGCACAAGGGCAGTACAGGGGAAGACACGGTAGAGCCTGAACGAATGACTATACTAAAACCATGACGAAGAGAATACCTAGTGAGAACACTCACCAAGTTCAAGCGGCGCTATACGGTCAGCTCTGTTTTTGTGGAGGTTACACTGATAAGCAAAGACCTAAATACAACACCCAATTGTTTAGACTTACAAATAATGCTGTCGGAGAGTTGTAAATAATAATCTCAGTCAGCACGAAGAAATACACGAAATAAGATGGAACATTACGAAAACCGAAAGCCATATTGTGTTTTACATACTTAAAAAATTAAACAGAGCACATTAAACATAAAACCTTCCGTGTTCTTAATGTGCCTCTGTAGGGAAATAACCCTAGCTTTGGCTGAGGAAGGAGACAGTTAGCTCGTATTAAATTACAAGTTGCGTTCTTTAGTCACTTTTGAGAGATGCTATTGGCTTTTGAGCATCGGTAAGAGAACTAGACTGGCCATTGCTTTGACTACAACTAGGCTGACTTCGAACTTAACCGAACCTGGGACACCATGGACTACAGGCCAGCACGCTAACCATCTAGCTATGCAGTCGGACTTCATTCATCTTACGAATACGATATTGAGTCCCACTCCACCCCTTGGGGGCGTTACACTAAAACACACGCTATCCCCTGCCTGTCGTAAGAGGCGACTAAAAGGGGCCCGGAGTGCTCTGAACTTCGGAGTGTGGGTTGACCACGAGGCCCTTAGCCGAGTCCTGGCACAGCTTCCACTTACTTGTACCAGGCTCTTCACTTTCGTCTATTCTATCCGACCTCCCTTCCTCAACTCTTGTTCTTTTCGACCGCGATGGTATTAGGTTGCGAATCCTAGGTTGTGTTTCATTTTGTGCCCTTAGTCAGTGGCGTATCCTGGAATCTCCACTGAGGCATGCAACTAGTAACCATGCAGTTAACACAATGTATTAAGTAAATTTCAATTCTACTCACCCTAATTACATGTAGGTGAACTCGAGCCAAACAGTTTTACTGTAAGTTTCTGGATTGAACGTGCGTACACAATTCTTGTTTTCTGTTTTTAATTTACGAGGGTCCGCCTCTGTGGTGTAGTAGTTAGTGTGATTAGCCGCCACCCCCAGAGGCCCGGGTTCGATTCCCGGCTCTGCCACGAAATTTAAAAAGTGGTACGAGGGCTGGAACGGGGTCCACTCAGCCTCGGGAGGTCAACTGAGTAGAGGTGGGTTCGATTCCCACCTCAGCCATCCTCGAACGATTTTTCGTGGTTTCCCACTTCTCCTCCAGGCAAATGCCGGGATGGTACCTAACTTCAGGCCACGGCCGCTTCCTTCCCTCTTCCTTGTCTATCCCTTCCAATCTTCCCATCCCCCGCAAGGCCCCTGTTCAGCACAGCAGGTGAGGCGAGGTACTGGTCATCCTCCCCAGTTGTATCCCCCGGCCTAGAGTCTGAAGCTCCAGTACACTGCCCTTGAGGAGGTAGAGGAGGGATCCCTCGCTGAGTCCGAGGGAAAAGCCAACCCTGGAGGGTAAGCAGATTAAGAAGAAAAAGAAAAATTTACGAGGGAAGGTAGAGGTCTCCCGGCTTTAACTATTTGAATCTTTTCATCAAACGAACGGCCAGTAAATGGCTTTTCAAACTGATTTACAATTATATCCGTTTTAGACTCATCCATCGTTAATACCACATTGCGCAAAATATAATAAAACACTGAAAACACAATGAATTAACTCACTAGTTAGCCACAACTCAAGCACTGGAGGTAAGTCACCCCAGTGGCATTGGTCAGTTTCGTCACGTTAGGTTCTCGCTGGGAGGTAATCTGTGGGTCCCATTCGCTGTAAAGATGCCGACTTTCTCCAAGTTGCTAACAGATGGCAGAGGGTAGCACGGGTATGGCGTGACAAATTCTGACCAAGTTTCAATTGCAGCGACATCGTTCGGAGGGTTTCAGAACTACGTCTGCCACCGAATGCAATTTTAAGATTGAATGCCTTACATCCTGAACTCCCCCATTCGCTGTCTCTTTCTTCCTAGAGTGGTGTAGACGGCGAGACTACACCAGCACCACACGTAGTCAAGCAACGGAACCAGTACAGTTGCGCGGACCTTTTGAACTTCTGAGAGATGAAATCGTTAATATTCGACTTGAAACAACCTAAAATCGTACATCAGACAGTTCTTTGTGTTATCATCACGCATGCAATGAATGCCTTGCATTCAAGGAGAATACGCCCCTGCCCTTCGTGGCCCTTGTCTTCCTTTAGCCGATGTATTCATTTTTCGAAATTTCCGAATCCTTCCATTATTTCTCTCTGAATAGTGTTATAAAGAGCATTGCTTCCTAGTTGTTTTTCCTCGTAAAATAATAATCACCACCAGCAGCAGCACCAGTGCACCCTCCCCCTCAAAGATTTCACTCCCATGCGACAATGTGGGTATGAAAACAAATGATACGAGAGGATAATTTCCTCCCAAAATTCACTTCTTTCTCATAGAATACGGCCACAACACAAGAGAATACAAATCTAAGTCTAAGACAAACATGCTCTACTTATCTCTACAGGTCTTGTGGGGTCACTCGCTTTGTTGCTGATTGTATTCCAAATCCCAATAGCTCGCTATGCACAAAGGGAAGTCACCTACATTCCGGCCAACTCAGGTGAAGCAAAGCCGCAAGATAAAAAATAGAGTCTTCTTTGTTTTTATTGTTTTGCTTGCAACTTGTCGAGGCAGAGCATTCCATCGAGTACGCTCCATTCCCGTGTTACCCCGGATTCTGCATTCTACACTCGCTTCCTGCTACTGCCACCTCGACCTGGATTTACTACGAATATTCATGTCCTCAAGATCCGAGAAACAAGCGTGAAAGCTACAGCAATACCGAACATATAAAAGAAAAACCTACAATCAGCTTTCCAGTCAAAATTCCGCAATTCTAGCCCTTCAAGGCAAGCAACTCAATTTTGAAAACATCCAAGGAATATGAGCTACGAATTTTAGGTAAATAAAGTATGAGAATATATCTTTTATTTATTCTTAAAAATTACAATCCTTTTCTTAATCATAGTTATCTTGTAGATTAGATTAGCAGTTTACCTTTTCTACCAGTACGAGCGCTAATGTGAGTGAATGTATTGTTTCACTTAAGCCCTTATAACTACATCCGGTGTGGACTATTTTTCAAAAATCAAAAAGTAACCGAGGATATTGAACCAAGGAACACATTACAGAAATAATTATATAAATAAGTTAATTTGGCTAAGATCTGAATGAAAAAGAAAATAAGTAAAGAAACAAGTGATTTTAGGCTGTTTTTTCCGGAATTGCATTTAGGCCGGTAGTGATTTTCGAAATTTCTTCTTTTTTAGTTTGATAGAGCTATCCAACTCTCACAATTTGAAACTTTTCTAGGCCCTTCAATTTTCGGTACAATTGACGAAATAACTTAATTTTACGTTTTATGGCAGCAATGGGATAAGACCACAGACAGAAATAGGGCTGACAATGAAGCGACAGTGGACGTAATTATAGTACAAAAACGATACTAAGGGCTGCCAAAAAAGGGTTCGAACCCCCTATTTCCCGAATGCAAACTCACAATAATGTAACCCAAACCGCGTAGCTAAATCGCTCGGTGAATCAAGCTACTGTAACTCTAAGTAAGGTACCGTCCCAGCATTTGCCTGGTGCGAAAATAGGAAGCAATGAAAATCATCTTCAGGGTTATCCGCGGTGTAGTTCGAACTTACAATCTCCCACATGCAAGCTAACAGCTATATGAGCCAAACTGCGCAGCCAATTCGCTCGGTATAAACAACTATATTTTATCAAAACTTAAGTTCCTAGAAAGAAACCATAATTTAAGGCACGAGCAATGTTAGTAACAGGCCTACCATTCGTTATGCAGCCAGTCCCTGTGAAGAATGGTGTGAAAATATCGCTCATAGGGTTAGTTGGTGCATGCGTTTCAGTGGGCTTGGTAGACTGGTATGTAATAGCAACAGTGTTGCCAACCCATAAATCTTTTCTCCGCTAAATTTTAGTTGAAAATCCGCTAAATTCCGCTCAATTTCGAACTGGAGCAAAATAGCATATACGTACCAGGTGTTTTAATAAAAGTGATTAACTCAACACTCACCAGTTTCAGAACAGGAGTTCATCATCATCATCATCTCCTCTCCGCACTATATGCTCTGAAGCACATGTGCTGGGTTGAGGTCTTGTGGTTTCATATGAAGCCACATGGTACCATTCTTTTTCAAAATATATTCTGGCAGTCCACAGCAGCAAAGCACGTACAGAAATTTTCAAATCTATTTCGAAAGTTTTCACTTTCATTACTGTTTTCATTGTTTTTGATAAGTGCGGAAAGAAATAATATCAAACAATTTATATTGCACTACCATTAAGTGCACCGCCCGTGTTTGGGATCACTCGGAAGCTCAACCAACTAGTCTTTAAAGGTTAGTTATTTAACCACTCTTTACGAAATATTTGACTACTTTTAACCTACTATTCCGACATATTTACGTACCAAAAAAGAACGTGATGTCAAAAGAAACACGTTATCCAACACGACACTACCCGGCTCATCAATAGTACGGTAACGATTGTAACAAATTCTGATTGAGGCTGTGGGTCAGAGCTGGTCTAGATAACGAGTGGTAGTATGCAGCATAAGTTCAATACAACGGGAATAAGTACACTATTATACCGTAGTAAGTTCTACAGTATATTATTCTTTCTCTTCATGATGAAAGTTGATATTGTTACCGCTAAAAATCGCTAAAGGAAGTGTGAAAATCCGTCAAAAAATCCGCTGTCCGCTAAAGAAAAATTATCCGCTGTTCCATTTAAAAATCCGCCAAATTTGGCGGAAAATCCGCTGAGGTGGCAACACTGAATAGCAACCTCTGGCTTGGTGAGGAAAGCAACGAGAAACTACCTCACTCCTCATTTCTCTAAAATACCTGTTCAGCGATACCTAGGCTATCTATGACAGATGTTGGCGGAGCTGCGGAGGATCAAACCAGCCTTCCGGCTGATACCCAACATACATACATACATAGGCCTTTTCAATCGTGAAATTACCACCGCTATTAACGTTTGCAATCGATAAAATTAAATCATGGTTTCCTTTGGGAACTTATTTTTTTTTATAAAGGCCAAAGGGAGGCATTTGTACAAGTGGAGGCATATGTTCCCCTAGTGCACCGTCACTGCGTTGTACTACATAGGAGGCTTGTAGTGCTGTCTCAACGGCACTAGCCGCCAGCTGTAGCAATCCTACTGATGAGCCCACTGCTACACTGGGACGACGCGCTGGTAATTTCACAATTGAAAATGCCTAGTGAGCTTAAATATTTTTTACTAAATTTGACTGCGTTCTGTAGCGAAATATATACCTTCACCCTTAAACGATCACCCATCCGAAGTCTGCTGAAAAAATGTAAATTATTATTTTGCTCTTCAAACCTGATCCGAATAGCAGAGGCACTAGTCATTAATAAGAGGTCACAAATGCTCGAAGAGTTAAGAAATGGTTGTCTACAGTAAGTGGCTCAGGATGGTTCAGTCGCAGAAATCCCCTCTTCTCCGGATGTCGGAAGTGGCTACCCTCACAAGCACTTGGCTCTCACCAGGCGCGCAATTTCCGTTCATGCGATGTGCCGCACCAGTTGGGGGTGTGTTGTTAAGTACCTTGTCCCATCAACAACAGTAAGCTATGGTTGCACATTTAAAGGGTCATGTTATGGCTAAGTACTGTTAGCTTTTACATGGCTGACCGAGGAGATTACATTATCCGCTAACGGGCGAGTCGCCATTCATTGACAAGAACATTTTCAAGCAATCACCAACGTGACGAACCAAAATGAAACAGGGCAATTCACAGGTCTCTTCAGAGTGTATGGGAATATATGATTGATTAGTGCTATGGTTCCTAAATAATAATAATAATAATAATAATAATAATAATAATAATAATAATAATAATAATAATAATAATAATAATAATAATAATAATAATAATGTTGCTGCTGTGTAAGTCATCAGTCCATAAATAGGTTTGATGCAGACATCCATGCCACCCTATCGTGTGCTAAACTTTTCATTGCTACATAACTGCTTCATCCTACGCCTGCTCTAATCTGCTTGTCACATTCATACCTTGGTCTACCCCTACCGTTCTTACCCAGCACACTTCCTTCAAAATCAACTGCACAAGTCTTGGGTGTCTTAAGATGTTTCCTTTCATTCTATCTCTTATTTAGCCAAATCGATCTATTCTCACCAGTTCGAATCAGTATCTCTTGATTCGTGATTCTATCTATCAATCTCACCTTCAGCATTCTTCTGTAACACCACATTTCAAAACCTTATATTCTCTTTCTTTCTGAGTTAGTTATCGTCCACGTTTCACTTCCATACAATGCCACGCTCCAGAGAGAAGTCCTCAAAAACATCTTTCTAATTCCTATATCAATGCTCGAAGTGAGCAAATTTCTTTTCTCAAGAAAGGCCTTACTCGCTTGTGATAGTCTGCATTTTATGTCCTCCTTACTTCTGCCATCATTAGTTATTATACTACCCAAGCAACAATATTCACCTACTTCCTTTAAGACTTCATTTCCTAATGTAATATTTCCTGCATCACCTGACTTTGTTCGACTGCAACCCATTACTTTTTTTGGACTTATTTATTTTCATCTTGTACTCCTTACCCAAGACTGTGTCCATATCATTCAGCAATTTCTCCAGATCCTCTGCAGTCTCAGGTAAAATAACAATAGAATCAGGAAATCTCAGGGTTTCGATTTCCTCTCCTTGGTTTGAGATTCTTTTTCAATTCCTCTCTGATTTCTTTTACTTCCTGTTCTGAAAAGGATGGGGACAACATGCCACATTGTCTCACTCCTTTCTGGATTGCTGTTTCCTTTTCAATGTCCTTGATTCTTATCACTGCAAACTGTTTTATAATAATAATAATAATAATAATAATAATAATAATAATAATATAACACCGCCATTGCGTCAAAGGACCTGGAAATCGCTAAGATTCAAATCGAACTGTTACAGAAAATCCCCAAACTGGCCTGCAGATATCTCTTGAAGAAAACAGAAGTAAAGATCATGGCCAGGATTTTGATGACCTTAAAACAAGATAAAAAATTATCTAAAAAATGAGTATTTCCTATTTGGTTGTCTGTGATAGTGGTATATAGTGAATTTTCGCAGTGCTCCTCTAGGATCATAGGTGAAGGTTTCGCGAGTTCTGTGGTATTCTTCAAGAACCAAACATGTGTTATATGTTGCTTGTCGTTGATGCACGTACTCTCAGTAAGCGAGTGAAACTATAAAACTTCGGCGACGGCAAAATGCCAGCTAAATTTTGCTGCTTCAGTTTAGGTTAGGCTTTATAAGTCAAAAACAAATAGTTAGTCCCAGTGTATTTTTGAGAAAACCATGACTGTACTATCACGAAGCGCCACCGGGTGAAACTGAAAGTATATTGTTTAAAATCTGCTATAAATTAAGTTATGATGATGTCGTCACTACCGTGAATATCAATTTGGAAATGTGAGTGAGTGTGTGGTTGAAAATATTCTTGGAACACCTTTCTCAGGTAGACCTTTCCACGAAAAATACGGCCTTATGAAATGGTAAAGTTGACTTTGGAGCGTGTACTGGGGCTACGATTGCTTATATTTTATAAACATTTTTTGCAGCAGGGGTGACGAATGTGTTCACCGTACGCCACTGGTAATGACTAACATCAAAGGCGCTCCGCTAAAACTCCAGACACCGAGCTCGATAGCTGCAGTCGCTTAAGTGCGGCCAGTATCCAATATTCGGGAGATAGTAGGTTCGAACCCCACTGTCGGCAGCCCTGAAAATGGTTTTCTGTGGTTTCCCATTTTCACACCAAGCAAATGCTGGGGCTGTACCTTAATTAAGGCCACGGCCGCTTCCTTCCCACTCCTAGCCCTTCCCTGTCCCATCGTCGCCATAAGACCTATCTGTGTCGGTGCGACGTAAAGCAACTAGCAAAAAAAAAAACTCCAGACGAATTAACGAGAGCATCAGGCGAGTAGAAAAACTGAAGTACCTGGATGAAATCATCATGAAAAATAGACTGCACAACGAAGCACTTAGGAAACGAATACGGAAACATGAAGTAGCCTATCAAACGTCCCGCACATCTACAGCAAGAAATGTATTTCCCAAAAACACTAAGATACGTCATTATGATACGGTTCTAAAGCCAATAGCTCTGTACGCAGCCGAAACCCTATCCCTAAATGTCAATAAAGGACTTCTTGAAGAACTGGAGAAAAAGGAGCGGAGAATCATTATGGGAATCTTGAGATTCAACTCTACGAATGGCATTTATACATCCCTTCATTCCCTAGTATATTCTGTCACATATTCGCACATTTCCTCATCGCATGTATTTCCTAATATACCATTTAACTGTATTTACATTTTCACATTTAATGTTGGCGGGGGGGGGGGGTCTTTCCAAATCCCCGCTGAACGAGCAACACATTAGTACTTTAATAACTTACAACCATATAAGTAGTTTTCCTTTCCGCAGCAGAGCAACAGGTACACACTGCAAACAATACACATAATTTGAAAGTTGTTTTCGGCAAATGAAACTGCGAGAAAACAGCTGAACATAGTTAATGAGAGAAGAAGAAACATCAACCTCATGAGGTAGGAGAAAGCAAGACGAGGCTACTATGTTATTTTATAGAATAAGCGAAGCAAAATGGCGGAGCGGAATCTCAGTCGTGCTATGCAAAGGATCGATCTCACATTATGTTGAATGCCAGCCGTGAACTACAGAATGCTGTAAGGAAGTGTTGTCGACTCAACAAATGCCCTTGTACCGGAAGTACAACAGTGCATGGAGCCATCTTCCACGACACATTACCGCATTCCAAACCCACGTAGAGAGAACACAAGGTATCTCTGTTCTGAAGGAAACAAGTCAGTCAACACGAACTCAATATGTATACTCTAGCTACAACCAGACCCAGATTTAGGATGTTTAGCATTCTGATCACAGCCCATTTAAATGCTCCACCACCACGATTGCATTGTAGGAGTTTTAAGTATTAATAGATTAGAATGCAAACCTACTTGAATTAGGCGCAAGTGTCCACCACCCACACAACAATTCTGCAATGAGATTTGCATATACAGCATATTAACGATCTGAAGTATGAAAACTCCTAAAATTTATGCAACTCACCGACGTAACTGCAGAGCGGCTAGTTGATACTTATGCCTTGTTCAAATATGTTTGCCTTCTAACCTGTTAGTAACTAAAAATCCTTTGCCTAGACTTACAAGTGAATACTATCTTTACTGATTTTACGTTCCACTAACTTTATTTACGGTTTACGGAGACGCCGAGGTGCCAGAATTTTGTCACGCAGGAGTTCCTTAACGAATCAGCAAATCTACCCACACCAGGTTAACGTATTCGAGCGCCTCCAAATACAACCGGACTGAGCCAGAATCGAACCTGCCAAGTTGGGCTCAGAGGGCCAGCGCTCTACCGTTCGAGCTACCCAACCATGCTATAGCAACTGAAATCTGTATGATAGCAACACTACCTGGTATTTACGCACTAGGGGATTACTAATCTACAAGATCAGCATTAGTAAATTTCGATTACGAAGTGAATTGAGGTGATTACGTCTTATAACACAGCCACACATGTTCTGGTGGTGAGTGACGACATTTCTTCTTGGATCCGTGGCAATTTCTATCCAATAATAAGCAGTAAGCTCAGTGTAAATATACTATTGCACATGTCACTTTTTGGGCTAAAAGCTTCGGAGTTATTCTTATCGTGCTGTGCGTTGAACTTCTGATTTCGAATGATTTAGTACGTTTCGAACCGCTATGCTGCATAAAGTGGGTTAAAATTAGTAATGGGCTAATCGAATATATTTTATAATCGAGTAAAATAATCAAATTAGTTCCGAATATCATTCAGTTGAATCGCATAGAGAATTAGGATGCGTCATGAATCAATTTCTCGGTTTAAGTGTGACGGATGAATAATCGATCGAAATAAGAGAATAGATTAACTTTTATAAAAAATAGAAATACGCCTTTTTTCCAAACGTGTCTTCATATGTTGAAACTAAATGAGAGAATTAACTGTCCTACTAACATCACTTTTCATTCCACTATTTTCGAAAGCATTCATTCCAACGCGAAGCCTCTATGGCTCAGGCGGCAGCACGTCGGCCTCTCACCGCTGGATACCGTGGTTCAAATCGCGGTCACGCAACGTGGTATGTTCTGAGCTGTCAGCGGAGAGATGGCGTGGAATGACATTAGTAGACGAATAAGTTTGAATGGCGTTTATAAAAGTAAGAAAGATCACAATATGAAGATAAAGTTGGAATTCAAGAGGACAAACTGGGGAAAATATTCATTTATAGGAAGGGGAGTTAGGGACTGGAATAACTTACCAAGGGAGATGTTCAATAAATTTCCAATTTCTTTGAAATCATTTAGGAAAAGGCTAGGAAAGCAACAGATAGGGAATCCGCCACCTGGGCGACTGCCCTAAATGCAGATCAGTATTGATTGATTGATTTTGTACTGGACAAAGCGGAGGCGGGACAGGTTTTTCTCCGGGTACTCCGGTTTTCCCTGTCATCTTTCATTCCAGCAACACTCTCCATTAACATTTCATCTGTCAGTCATTTGTCATTGCCCAAGAGGAGTGCGGCAGGCTTCGGCAGCCGGCACATTTCCTATCCTCGCCGCTAGATGGGGGCTTCATTCATTCCATTTCTGACCCGGACGAATGAATGGAAACCGGCTGTGGATTTTCATTTTCATTCCAATGCAGTTCGAATGAATAATCGAAAAAATGTAATGGGAAATATAATGAAATAAAATGAAATAATCGAATAAGCGATTATTTTGTATTCGATTATCCCATCGCTAGTTATATTCTAATATCAGGCTATCGTAAAGTGGTTTTCGGGGTTTCCTCATTTCATGTCCAGATGAATTTCGGGATGGTAGACAATCAAGTTCACGTGGAACGGTGATTTTTCCTTAGTAAAAACGCTAGCAATCAAGTTTTTAAATTACCATTTGCTTTACGTCGCAGTGACAAAGATAGGTCTTACAAAGACGATCCGATAAGAAAGGGATAGGGGTGGGAAAGAAGCGGTCGTGCCCTTAATTAAGGTACAGCCCCAGCATTTACCTGGTGTGAAAATGGCAAACCACACAAAACTATCTTCAAGGCTGACGACAGTGGGGTTCGAACCCAATATCTCCCCAATGCAAGCTCAAAGCTGCGTGACCTTAACCGCACGGAAAAATCGCTCGGTAAAAGTTTTCTAATTTTTGCCACTGTTTATATGATAAGCTTACCCAAGAGACTTCCAGATTTCGCGGAATCATAACCACAGGAATGATAATTTATTTTACAAAATAGTTACACGAGTTTGTCAGGGATTCGAAGCGCAGCCACTCTGCTGAGAAACTACAATGTCGTGCTTCTATCGCGTGTTAAGTAAGTGACGAAGTCGTTCTATCTATCCCGCCCCTGCTCGTAATCCTATCCTCATTTCATTATGAAGTATGCGGGGATATTGACTACGATCTCCCAATTCAGTCAAATGAGACAGCAACGAGAACTAGAAATCGACCAGCACAAATCCCTAAACGACAGAAGTTTCAAGGGTAAACATTCCACATCTACCGTTTTCCGTTTTTCACTTTTTCAACTTCAATTATTTCCATTCCACGTGAAACCACGTTTTCCTAACAAGTTACCAAGACAAACCAAAGCATATGACGTCTTTACGCCAATTTTCGTCCCGTATTCTTCATCATTTCCTAACAACTTGTATAAGAGTGAACTAGTATGATGGTCAAAATCTCAAACTCCAAGATGATGCGACAACAAGAACAATAAAAATCTTTTCGATATCAATTTATCAAATTATGCTGCATACGTACCGTTAGTTGCGGCCTAATAAGGAAAACAACAATGAACTTGCCCACTGTTAATCATTCTAGAACGCCTCATTAAGGCACGGTATCGGCCAGGAATTTTATGGACTAATCATTCCTCATTTCTCTAGTACGCCTCTTTAGTGACATTTATGGCAGCTGATACTGGAGCTGTTGCGGATCAAACCAGCCTTCAGGCTGAGCACTTTACGTATACAATAGGTCAGAACGTAAATGAGTATCCAGTATCCTTTTGTCCGACGACGGTTTGGCTACGAGATTTGCAGACAACTGCGGAAAGGCCTGTTACAACGCCTACTATTTATGCAGCTGTCCCTACTCATAACCTACGGTGGTAGGGTCCATCTATCCTCCAGGTGTACAGGCTATACGTTAAGAGACAAGCATATGAAAAAAATTAATGTCGGTGACCTTCGATTATTCCGGAGGTGCATATGGCCCTGAGGTTCACTCAGCCTACAACAAAAATGAGTACCAGGTTAGTTCCTGGGGGCAAAGGCGGCCGGGCGTAGAGCTAACCACTCTACCCCATCACGTGCCGCGGCTAACAATAGTGGAAGCCTTTACCTTCCACTCCTCCAAGGGCCTTCATGGCCCGTACGGAGGCGTCTTTGTCTTTGACCCTCGATTATGGCCGTGGAGTAGTTAATTTCGATAGTAACTTATGTTACAAAGGCCAACTCTGTGGTTTTATATGTAAGTTCAGGACAGCTCACAAGGAGAAGTCAGACCCAGCGTTCAACCGATATCAATGATCTTCAATGTACTTGTTGGGGACACTCAACAGTAGGTAGTGTATAATGGTTTAGGTCAACACTTTCTTTTTCGAAGAAATTTAGCTCAAATGTCTTGACGCAGGATCCGCTTCGGACCAAGTGGAGGTGATAGAACATTAAAAGAGGCGAACAAATTTTACTTAAACATGTCAGGTCCACAAGCTAATCATTTCCGAAAAATTCATGTATACTCGACACCAATGCAACACATATATAGTCGGAGAGTTACATCGTAGCCAACCGGAGCGATGGCCGACTGATCACCGTACTTGTCTGCGAACCTCGACTACGTGAGTTCGGGTCTCCTTGCAGCTATATATATTGTAGAAAATAAATTATTAATCGAGGGAACGTGAAAATCAAAATGTGAATAAAAATATTAGACAAACTGCAGTAAACTTAATTTTCTACCTCCCATTGACTACGGTGTAACTCTCGAGGTATATATGCTTTGATTTTTATCGGTGATTGTATTAAGAGAAAGTACAACTGCGCAACAAACCTGTATAAGCAATAATCAGAAGGGAGAACTTGGAAAATGTCCGACACTTTGAAGAATGAAGGCATTGGCAAAACGAAGAGAAGGACTACGAAGGGCGTTGCAATGTAAGACTCGCTAGGTCTCGAACCTAATACCTTCGGGATCGGACAAAAAACAACAGTTGACCACGGAAGTTAGGGCAGGGAAGGTGAAAATGAGCAGTGGATGTAATGCCAGGGCTCAGCTAGGGGAACCGTGGTCGCCAAGTTGAGAGCCGCTGCTCCTATCTAGGTAACTCGTTTACGTACACTGATAATACGATTCTGAATGTCTGGTTTTAAATGTTGATAGACGTCGAATGCGGCAACTAAGTTCAGTACCGTAAAATTCAACTTTGCACACTATTTCGAATATAAACGTATCGAATTAGACGTACTAAGAAATAGAAAATGTTACAATATATATTAAGAGTTGAAGCTTCCACGGTCCGTTATTAGTTATTTACGCAATAGCAACGGACTCTGATAACATAGAGCCTGGATTTGTACGCAGTATGCAAGCTTACTGAGGCCAGTAACTAGTGTACTCCAACCGCACAACGCTTCAGCTATGAGATTTGCATAAACATAAGGGGTACGGACCACTAGAACTTGTAGTATTAATGTTACTCTAGGTACATTTCGGAACAACGGGCTAGCCGACGCTTCGCACTAGCCAAACTAGTTTGCATTCTAACCTATTATTAAATAAAAATCCGAGCCTTAGGATCAGTTACCTTACGAGTGAGATGTTACGTCAGGAATTTCGAGAAGACTAATGTCACCTTCTCACTCTCTTGGCTGTAGCGTACAATATTTTATTTCATACTTCACGAGAATTCACTTATTTTAAATTAAATTAATGTAAATATAAATAATTTTGATTCGTCAATATGTGTATTATCCATGCGTGACGTTTTCTTGTCCTGTTGTCCATGTCTTAGTATGAAAGATGTAAGAGATGTGGATATGAGCTGCTGCTTCTTTCCTTTTACTCTCTTTGGAGTACGTTGAATCAATCACTTCTTCGTGTATTGTTCGTTTCTTAGTGCCCAGTATTTCTTCACACTTTCTGATCGTTTCCTCTCGTCTTCCGAGATAACAGGTTTGGCTTTTACTGTAGTTTTGTCTTGGAACCATAAATATTCGTCTTTAGGTATTACTTCAGCTGTTCGATCCAATATTGAATATTTTGTCATTTTTAATTTTACTACATATTTTTCACTTTCTTTAAACCAGATGGGTTTTGTTCTGCGGTTACGGAAGAAGTGAAAGATTTGTTTGGTTAATCTATTAGAGCTCACTTAGAGAAGATGAACGTAAAAATGTATCCTTTTCTTTTCATAGTATGTGAATTCAATTTTCTTGTAGAGCGTTTCATTCTTCCTGTAACGTAGTCTTACTGTCCTGAAATTTTAGTCCTATGATCTTTCTTAAAATTTTCCTTTCTCTTAGCTCAAGTTTCTCCATCTGGCCTTTGAAATTCATGTTCAGTGTTTCTGCTGCGTATAATGCTTCTGGCTTAATCACCGTTTCATAATGTTTAATTTTGGACCTCCATAAAAGGGATTTCTTGTTCTATCATTTTTTAGGTGCAAGGCTGGTTCAAGTTTACTTTTTCTGGATCCCATTGCTTTGCATTTAACTGCATTCAACTAATCCATTCTCCAAGATATTTGAATTCCTTAACTATATCAATATTTTGTTCTTGGACTTCGAGGTATTCACATCGTATTAAAACAAAAATTAATGTTATTTGAAGCAGCGAACAGTTGCTTAAGCTACCAGAGTCGTAAACATGGCCCACTGTTCCTGGATTAATGAAGGTAATACGAAATTTACAATATAATGTGATATATGCGATATTTATCGTTTGGAAATTGATTAACCTATACATGGCGGCAATGCTAGAAATGCAGACACACCAATTCGTGCGTAGACGAGTACGGAACCACGGTGCTGCTATCAGGCGGAGAAACACTGAATCATGCTAAGTTTGGTGTTCCTTGATTCAAGATCTCTCTGGCTATCGGTATTTGCGTTATAGAGAAGCGGAGTTCAACCAGTCAGAGGCGATTTTGCAATAAAGCAGTGTAGATCACTCCAAACTGAACTGAGATTGTGCCATCCGTTTTGAGATACGACTTACCGTTTAACCAACAACTACCTCAAAAGGAATGTCTGCACAGTTGTTAAATTTGCCCACATATTTCGATATCATTGGGGGTAAAAACTGGAAAATGTTAACTCTTTTTAATGCGGAAAGTACCTAATTACAGCACGGTAGAATGCCATTTTCCGTACTCTTTTGAGTGCGGGAGGAAGGCAATTACATCATAGTACGAAACAAGCTAGTATTACGGTATTACGCTCTTCGCTCGGGCTGACCACAGCCTTCGTTTTATCTATATAAATAAAATTGTTTCTGTTTGTCTGTTTGTCTGTCTGTTTGTCTGTTCCACCATCACGTCGAAACGGCTGGATAGATCTCAACCAAACTTCATATTTAGAGTATACTGACCCCGGGGAAGGTTTCGATATGCATATCATTTTAAAATCTTTGAAAAGACGGGGGTTTTATAGGAAAAACGGTTTTCCTCCATTTTCTCTTATACTATTATAGGCAAAATATCGAATTTGTCGTATAAGGACGAGACAAAGCTCAATTTAATCCTCTTGACGCAAAGAACAAAACTCGGTAAGCCCTACGGGCCCGAAAACCATGTTTTAAGGCCCTAAAACCAACCGTTACGGAGATATTGGCACCACACTACCCCTGCTCTAGGAATCGGATAAAGAAATGAACTGCCGTAACCATGGCAACGTCAGCTCCAGGATTCTAGAGCAGTGAGATTATGCATGTACGTTTGGGCATAGCTGTCAACCAAAATAGGTACAAATAAGACTTAATATCTGGGAAAAAAATATACTGTTGTGTAAGGCACTCATAGGACTCCTTTGGGCGGGGATGGAAAGGGGGTGAAGAACGAGTGTAAAAATCTTACTATATATAGAAATGGAAGTGTGTGTGTAAATGACACATCTCCAACTAAACCACTGGAGCAATTTCAACCAAACTTGGTACACGAATCACTTACTATCGGGAGACGATCACTGTGGGGGGTAAGCCATCCCTAGCGCCCTTAAGGGAGAGGGTCAGGGGGGTGGTAGTTACAATAATAATCGAGAATAGTGTCGAATTCATAGTTTTCGGGGTCGCTGAGTTGAAAAGTGATACTCTAGAATTTTTTTAAAATCCAGCCCCCTTTTAGGTTGGGAGCAAAGGGTGGGGGGGTGGGGTGAGATATAGAAATAATTAAAAACAGTTTCGAATCCATAGATTTCAGGGTCTCTGAGATGAATAGTATTACTCCGGATTTTTTGCAAATCCAAGTGGGGAGCGAAGGGGGTGAGATATAAAATTAATCGAAAAACTACATATAAAAATATTATCTTCTTCTTCTTACTATATATAAAAATTGATGTATGTGTGTGCGTGGGTGTGTGGGTGTGTATATGACACATCTCCTCCTACACCACTGGAGCAATTTCACCAAACGTGGTACACTTATCAATTAGTATCAGGAGACAAACCGCGTGAGGGTAAGACACCCCTAGCACCCTTTTGGCAGGGGGCGAGGGGAGTGGTATAAAAATAATCTTATAAATAAAGTTGTTCGTTTCTGTTTGTCTGTTTGTTTGTTTGTTTGTTTGTTTGTTTGGCTTAAGTGCGGCCAATATCCAGTATTCGGGAGATAGTAGGTTCGAACCCCACTGTCGGCAGCTCTGAAAATGGTTTTCCGTGGTTTCCCATTTTCACACCAGGCAAATGCTGGGGCTGTACCTTAATTAAGGCCACGGCCGATTCCTTCCAACTCTTATCCCTTCCCTGTCCCATCGTCGCCATAAGACCTATCTGTGTCGGTGCGACGTAAAGCAACTAGCAAAATAAAAAGAATAAAAATGTTTGTTTGTTCCACCATCACGTCGAAAGGGCTGGATAGATCTCAACCAAACTTCATATTTAGAGTATACTCACCCCGGGGAAGGTTTCGATATGCATATCATTTTAAAATCTTTGAAAAGACGGGGGTCTATAGGAAAACCACAACGGTCTTCCTCCATTTTCTCTTATACTATTGATTTTCTGCAAACTCTGTGGACCGTATGTGAAAGGTCTCTTCATCACAAACAACTTTCGTTGTGTTCATAATTTACCTTACTCTTCAAATGACGGAGAAATTTACTATTTTCTGCCGATACCATGCTCGGCATTGAGGGACCGACAGAGCGATAACGAATATATGGGTTACCATGGCAACGTCTCTGACTGCTTGCCAGCAGGGAAGTAACGTATTGTCATTTTCCTCATCATTCCTTTAAATTCGTGGTTGTTCCTTGGGTAGAAAGCAAGAGAGTCGTCAATCGGCCATTCTGCGGGATATTGGCGGAATATCATTGGAGGTTATAACCGTCCTCGAATAGCATAAGTAATAACACAAATATTCATCTTCTTATCTGATTACCTAAGAATCCCTGCGCCTAAATTTCTCTCCGATTACCGCTTTCTTATATCCATAACTCACTCCGGCATAATTTATTGAGGAGCATTTGATTTTCCAATACATTCACTTGGTATTTATATATTTGTCGTCATCCGGATGTCCTCTGTTATAATCTATTTTCTATTAATTTCAACTTACTAAACTGTATTACTTTCTTCCTTAATTACCACGTATGTATGCGAGTGCTAATCCCGAATGCTGTACACTCTTTCCTTTGAGGAAATATTCTAAGCTATGCAAATGTATAACTTCTGGCCCAGGAAAATTCCGAAATATGGATGCAATTTTAACGGCGGTGCAGACCTTCGTTTCGGGGTAATTGGTGGCTAATCAGTAAGTCGTATCAAAAGTCACAAAGCAAATTGCGTTTCATTTTGGAGAGATCTACAACTTTTGTCCTGTGACTTTTCGTCGTATTTCTATCCCTAATACATTAAACACAAGTTGATTTTGTACTTTTACACGTATATGTTATCATTTGGCACACTTATAGGAAAGGTAGAATCATGACATTCGGCACGCACATTGACATGACCATTGGCAATGTTATAGCCAAATTTTATGATTCTAGCTGTCACATGAGAATCAAAAATATAAAGTAGCATTCAAAAACTGTACAAGATTTCACCCCATTCAATGACTCTAACTCAATCTAACCCATAAATAAAGGAGATACGAGAAGATGTCATAGGACCAACCATGTAGAGCACTGAAAGGGGCGTCTGATGGTGAAGTCCGTTTGTAGATACGTCGTACAGTTGCAAAGCAGTAACTATCGAAATAAAGGTCTACACTTCTAGAGTATGTCTGTACATTGACAATTTTGGCGAAATTTCCGTACAGTTATCCGTTTCAGGTGTAATAATGACCATCTGCATATATTCTGTTTTGGTGTCTGTCTGTTTGTTTGTTTGTCTGTTTGTCTAAAACTTGGAAACTACTGGATATATTTCCACCAAACTTGATATTTAGAATCCATCTGTCCTTTGGTAGGTTTTAGGGCAAGTATTGTTTCTGAATCCCTGAATTGACTGGGGGATTATACGAAACCGAAACCGTCATTTTGCAACCAAACTAAATGTAAATTTAGCTGCCGTAATGGAAATTCATTTCTAGGCCTTTTTCCTCATGTGCATCATTTCAATACGAGGATTAATAAGGGAGATATCATTAACGGACCGTTTTCCGGTACAAGTCCCACCGGACTTAACTCAAGAGCGGGTGCGTGTAAAGCGTATGTTTTACAACTTGAAAACTACTGAAGATATTTGAGTCAAACTTTATATTAACATCCACCTGTCCAACGGTAGGTGTTAATCGTCAATAACATTTCATGTTCCCGGAATGGACTGGCGGTTTATAGGGAATCGAAATGGTGATTTTACTCTTCCAGAATATATACAGTACAAGACCAACCTGACTGGAAATCGACCAAACATGATGGAATTCCATCTCTAAAACTTTTTTTCATGTGCATTTTTTCGACAGGAGGATTAATAAGGGAGATATCATAAACGGTCCGTTTTTCCGGTTAAGTCCAGCGGATATAGCCCAAAAGGTGTTGTACGTGGAGCAGGTTCCTTATTTATCTATGTAAATAAAATCGTAACTACTGTGTGCCTGTACATAGACTATTTTGTCGAAATTTTCGTACAGCTACACGCTTAAGGGGTAATAATGATCATCTGCATATTTTTTGGTTTAGTATCTTGAAAGTTCTACTTTTTACACTTCTCACTGAAAACCCAGATTGCGGCATAATCTGCCAGTCGAGAAAGAAAACTGAAATTTGGCAAAATTTTACGACTTAGCCTGTAACGGGCGGAAAACTTCCAAGAGCTTTAAATTTTTCCCTTTCTATCCCGAAGAATATCGAAATATGGAGGCAATTTTAATGATGGTGCAGACCTTCGGGAAGTATCATCACATAACGGATGGCACAATCCCCGTTCAATTTGGAGTGATCTACAACCTTGGTCGTACGACTTTTTGTCGTATTTATATCCATTTTACGTTTGACTTTTCTCTATTTCTCGATCTTAAGTAAAGTAGTACTTTTCACATACATAATTCATACCTTCCATCACTTAGAGGAAAGATAGAATCATCATACTCTACACGAAAATTGGTCCACCCAGTAGCCATATGTGAGCCAGATGCTATGTATGTAGCTGTCACTTAATTATCCGAAAAGCAATGCAATGTGAGATAATCTTACACAAATTTTACCCAAGTTTCTAACTCAATCTGACCCATGAATAGATGAGATATCATATGACCAGCAATTTAGGCCGCTAAATCCGGCGTCTTATGGTACAATCTTTTCTCGATATGATGTACCGTTTAGAAGCAGTTAATCTGTAAATGAAGGTCTGCAATATTGTAAACAAGCACATACTTTCGTATGTCGAACTATATATATTCACTGATGTCGATTTTGTAGCGATCGAGAAAGGGTGTGTCTGCTATTGTAATCAGTACTCCGCACACCGACTATGACTGGCAGTAGGAATGGAGTCCTTCTCCAATTCCTGTGTAACTGGCATTAATGAGGCAGGCCTACCATTGTAATGAATAATTCACTTCTCGATTTGACTTTCAGAAGGCAAGGGAGCATGCAGCATACAGTCTTTGGCTGTAGGCAAGCGTTCCCGCAGTTATAAACAGATGTACCCATCTAAAATGTGACTGGCATTATGCATACTGGCCTGCTATTTTGATGGAAACTCATCAACTTGGTGTGACTGGCAGGAAGCTGGCTGGCAGTTGGAAAAGGGGCCTATCATTATAATGATAACTGCACAACTCAATTTTGACTGGTTGTAGGGAAGTTTCCTGCCATTATAATAAAAACTCTTCAATTTGTAATATGTCTGGAGGTAGGAAAGGGGGCCTGCAATTGTAACGGAAACTCCCCAAATAGATTGTGACCGCGCAGTAGGCAATGGGGCCTGCAATTATAATGTAAACTTCCCAACTCGATTGTGAATCGCAGTAGGGAAGTGAGCCTGTCGTTATCATCACAAATCCGTAACAAGCACTTTACACTGGAAACAACGTATGGGGACCTCTGCATATTGTTTCTCGGATAACGCTAAGAGACATGCTATTTTAAAACAATCTTATTTACTGCATGTACAGTATTTACTTCAATATTCGTATACAATGCAGAATACCGTAGTGAAGCACGGGTACATTTGCTAGTACAATATAAATGTCACCTGCAGAGAAGAATTGCTACTCTGATTAGCAAAAAGACCTCGTACAAAAAGGCAGAAACCAGCCAGAAGAACGTTAACCGCACAGTTCCAAGAAGTCATGTCGAAGGAAACTAGCTTGTATATCTCCCGGGAGATGAAGCCCTGGTACTCGTTACGGAAACCCGACAAGAAGAAAGCGCACGAGCTACTGATAAGTTGTCTCCCAGGGAACAGCCAACACGGGTGACAGTACAAAGGAAAAAATGAAAGAAAACAATAGCATGACACAAGGGAAACTTGATACGACCAGCATTCTTACAGCGTCAAATGAAGAACAATGTTCCAACACATTTACTAGGGGAAACTTGAACCACTTGGGGCAAAAGGTTATGGGGGTACAATGCATCATGTGTCACACCGTTAGCTTCAAGTTCAAACGGTGACCACAATGATAGCTAAGTCAGCGGCGCGCAGTAAACTAAGTAGTACGTGCATAGCAGTCCCGGGCTAGAATAACGCCTGAGAGGATTCGTTGTACTGACCACAAAACACCTCGTAATCTGCAGGTCTTCACGCTTGGTACTACAATAATAATAATAATAATAATAATAATAATAATAATAATAATAATAATAGTTTTAAGTTCTGTGCAGCCCTTTTAAGGCAGACCCTGCGAAGATAGTCACACGGCTGGCACGTAACAATATGAAGACAAAGTTGGAATTTATTTATTTATTTATTTATTTATTTATTTATTTATTTATTTATTTATTTATTTATTTATTTATTTATTTATTTATTTATTTATTTATTTATTTATTTATTTATTTATTTATTTATTTATTTATTTATTTATTTATTGGTTGAAGACATGACATGAAGCTTGAAATGGCCTCATCTGTAGAAAAGAAAAACTGAGAATCCAAAAGTGCTGACTCCACTTCACTCAGAAACAACCGTCAGAACTCAACACACGAAGCTTCGTCTGTGCGCTTTAACGTATTCATAACAGTAAATTTGTAAGAATACAGATGCAGGTCCTTTTTGTTTATGTTTCGACACGACGATCTCTTAATTCCCACTTGCACAGACAAACTGCGTTGAGATTTTATTGGACTTCGTTCCAGGATTTCCTTTATTCGAGCAATGTTTTCTGGTGTTCCAAGTCTTTTTGCATAGTTACCACTTGTATTCGCTACAGAGCCCGTTTGGCCGCTACGTTTAGCATTGCAGAGTTTGCCGGAGGGTTTGCAAAATACTTCCAGTCTTAAACTCTTGTTCAGAAGTTCCGCACAGGTTTCGCGCGAGTCGTGCTTCACATAACACTCGACAATAAACAGGCACTGATTCATCGTGAGCACATTTTTGTGTTGCATTCAACTGGTCACTAAACACGTCTGCTCTTCTCTCTGACTCACTCACACGTAATGACATAGCGACGTACTCGGAAGATGCGCAAGCGCAGACTTGTGACAGCACCTGATTGATGCATCGAAATCAGGGTATCCAGCATTTCCTGTGATGGGCAGTTCTCCTGTTCATTAACAAGGCCCAATTTTTTATAAATATTTTCCAGGCCAGTTTCATTTTAAAAACCGTGAAAACTAGGAAAAATCCTCAGTAGTTGCTAGACAAGATCCTAGTCACCAGAAGAGAAATGGCAAGGCCACCGCAGCTAATACGATGGAGTATCGGTCATGAAATCCGAAGGCTGTAGTTTTGGAGTCCAGTTCGCCACGTTTGATCTGCACTTGCATTAACTGTGTGCACTCGACATATTCCACGAGTTTAAGCCTTATTTGTTGTAATCGTTCTCGTAATCTGCTAATTTCCGAAAGTGAATGGAAGCCCATTCTCAATCAAAATATCGAATTATAAGTGTGGGCTACATGATAAAAGGTCATGCCAAGACTATCTGGAGCTCAAGGAATTCTGGATCACCAATCATGAAAAATTCAATGAGGGGGAGGATATGGCAGGTGTGCACTAGTCTTCCTGAATGCATAAGATAGCGTGCAAAGCACCTTGCTGAATGGCACATCCACCCAGAGCAGGGAGAGCGAATAACGATGTAGCATGAGCACACAAACACGGCGAAGATGTTCGGAATAAGAACGTCAAAAAGAGAACCAGCGCAAACAGACCATCACATAGCCATCTAACGATCAGAGAACACACACAAAAGAGACATGCGGATAGGACATCAAACTCGTTTATCTAGGGTTTACAGTCTGTCCTCTGAATACGTCTCTGAATGTTGGAGAGATATTGTAAATACACTGGAATGCTCATATCTGCCTAAATAGCACAACTAACTTTGAATCACCCTAATTTCTATATTTTTCATTGCGGTAGCCGAAAGAGGATAAAGGGATGCATATTCGAGATACAGGTAAGTTCGTGATAAATCTTCGAGTAAGTATCATGAATTTTCCTATTGCAGACTAAGCAATTCAACACTATTACTACACTAGTGCCCTGAGATCTCGGCAGATATTTCTAGCTACATACAATTGGTCTTCATCGCGCATATGATACTTATTAGGCTTCCTTCACACGTACCACTTTGCGACCGCACCACAACCACACAACAGTGGTTGGCTATGGGCGGTCTCAAGCTTTCACGGAAATGTAATATGCAGTCAAGTTCAACCACTGTCGCAATCTGTGAGCGATATCACCCACAAAAATGTTGCTGGCAGTGGTCGAACGCAATTCACACGGGCGACACGCCAACCACACGCAAGTGATAGTGCTGCGAACTTCACACACACACACACACACACTCAATTCAGTCGTACCCTTCATTTCCAGCCAGTGATACTAGTGCTGCTGCAAAATGTCTATGATACGGAATTGTTTACTGACGAGGTACGCAACTTCTTAAACATTTGGGACTATATGCTACAACTCTCCTTATAGCAAGCAGAATAGAAAAGGCAAAAGCTCCTGTTTTCTGTTGGTATAACAGGGTGTATCCAATAAACTGCATTCCGATGACGCTGTCTTCGCTGACGTAACAAACACCGCAGCAATGCTTCCTCTTCGAAATCCATTTCAGTACCGTATATTTACGGGTAGAGACCTTTGGAAAGCTTTGGATCGATACGAAATTCAAATAACCACAAAGAACTGCGTAATTGTGGTTAAGAGTGGTATTTTGTAGGCACAGCTGAGCCACTCAAGAACCACCGTTCTGCAGTTGCAAAGTGGCACGTGTGAAGGCAGCATTACACGAAGATTTAGCATGATATTACCTCTATCTATATAGAAACTAGCTAGCGCTTTTTATTCTAGCCCAACCCACCTCGTTTCTTTCGACCTCTTTGTTCGGGATGACTTTCTACCATTAAACTAGCTCGTTGACCGCGCAGTTGTCCATGGTGTCCTGTGAGTGAAGTAGTGCGACGAATTGAGAGTGTATCAGAGAGGAGCATCGTGGCTAAAATGCCACACATCTACACTAATGAAGAGTGCATACATACGTTGTATGTAGTGATGTGCGTGAATGACGCCTGGAATCGCGGGAATCGTTTCCTACGACTCCGAAGTCGCACTAAATGTCGCATGCGAGGAATCGGTTCCCGATTACGTCACCAGAGTGTGCTTGGCGCACTCACTAGAGTAAGTGAGTCTTCTGTATGAAAGTGGAGCAAATTCGAACGTGCAATATTTACTATTTCTTTTGTATACAGTGAAATGTGCCTTTGTTTTTCATGAATGAATTATGCCACATAATGAGATAATTTATCCTCGTAGTATAGAAATCACATTACACATTTCGACACTGGGTGTAGCAATCGACATTGTTATTTACGCTTATACTGTGGTTTCCAAATATCGCTAGTATAAACGTATAAAGTCTGCGGAATTGTCACATTTTTAATAAATACATAACTTGTTTCGTAGCACAGGCATCGTCAATAGAGAGCGAAATGCCTTCGGAGCCAGTTTGCTCCCCGCTCTCGAGGAACAAGAGCAGCTTAGCGAGCAAGTAGGGGAAGTGCATGACGTAGTACTGTATGTGCTGAAGGCCAGTGGCGCAAGTACAGTACGGCCACGTTATGCAACCCGCCTGACTGCTGCTCTCTTGTCACGTGACAAACACCTGTCCCGAGCGGAGCGAGTAACACCGGCTCCCTAGAGCAACTACGTGATGACGTCTGTCGTAGCATACCTGTCTTCCGTTACATTTCGTTACATTTAATTTGCAAGGAGCATTTCTTGCTAGTGCTGGGGACGGAGCGGAGCGGAGCGGAGCAGTTGTTGTGACGTCATCACCCGGTAGTACCGAGTGAACTACTGAGTGAATGTCCTGACGCGGGACGTTTAAACACGTTATAGGTATGGCACTGCGAAGGTATTGCATCCCCCTATTAATACCCTTCTCTCACAACGTACCAACTGTAAATAACTGCATATATATTCACTATAATTGTTATATACGTAACTGCTAGGGAGTAGGAGGTAGTATGTGGAATAAATGTCAGTAACTCGTATAGTTAACTCATTCGAATAGTGAAACAAAGTATGGCGCATACCTACCGAAAGGGTACAAGGGGATTGGAAGTTAACAGAAAAGTAATGTATTAACAATTATTTCGTAAGTTCATGTGATACAGTACACTGTTAATGAGAAGAATAACCTGAATATAAAGATCTTATCAGAATATAATGAAAAACACTGACATAATTTCATCTACAGGATGACAAAAGTAATTACGTAAATGGACGTTGACTGGAATGTCCTTCTTTGCAAATGTGATTACAAAACATATCTGACAACATACTACTACACGTCCCAATGCCAAACAGCTATCAGTAGAATGCTTCTATAAATACAGTTATTATATGATTATATATTATATTATATTATATTATATTATATTATATTATATTATATTATATTATATTATATTATATTATATTATATTATATTATATTATATTATTATATTATTATATTTGATGTGCCACCACCCGTCGCGTATGTGCGGCCACAAAATTTGCATTTTGCGTGTTTCCTATTATCAGTGATGTCAAAAAACTGCCAGGCATCCAACGGTTTTCGTGGCATTTGTGGAACAACGTTCTGTAAAAATTTCTTTAAATTCCTTTAAATGTTTTAAATATATAACTACTATCTACGAATATGTTTAAATATCACACTAACACCACAAATATAATCTAACAGACTTTACGTTATCTACAAAACATAACAAGCGTAGGAAATATATGCGTACATTCGAAACACACAGATTGAATACAGGTACTTTCGTACGTGTGTTGTGCGCTACACTGTGCTCAGGTCCTCCGCGAGTACTCGCAGTTGTAAGCGGAGGGGATCGGTGGAGCGCTGTACCGCTACAACCGGATTACTCATCGGTATTACTCGCTCCGTCCCCACCTCTATTTCTTGCTTCTGTCCGACTCATTGACTGAATGGTTAGCGTTGAGGCCTTCAGTTCGGAGAGTCCCGTGTTCGATCCCCACCCGGGTAGGGGATTTTAATCGCCTCTCATTAGTTCTTTTGGCCCGGGGTCTGGGTGTCTGTGTTTGTCCCAACAGTTTACTCTTCATATTCAGACAACACACTACCAACCAATACAGGAATACGCAGTAGTGATTACAACCCTGCACTTAGGGTTGGCATCAGGAAGGGCATCCCCACAGGTGTGGGAAAATTGGTAGGAAAAGGGGAAGAAGAACACTTCATACTACTGCTAAATATTATGAGAAACTGTCAGAATGACTATTCTTGTTTTCATCACTGCTTAACATTAGTTAAAGGTTGTCTCTTTAGTACAATTGTATTTTGTTGAAGTAGTAGTTTTATATTATGACATAAGGGGCTGCCTAGCCGAGGCGGTAAAGGCATGCTCGGTTCGCCCGGAAGGACGTGGGTTCGAATCCCCGTCAGGAAGTCGTAAAATTTAAGAAACGATATTTCCACTTCCGGAGGTGCATATGGCCCTGAAGTTCACTCAGCCTACACCAAAAATGAGTACCAGGTTAATTCCTGGGGACAAAGGCGGCCGGGCGTAGAGCTAACCACTCTACCCCATCACGTGCCGAGGTTAACAAGGGCCTTCATGGCCTGTACGGAGGTGACTCTGCTTTGCCTTTATATTATGACATAATACCCGTACAAGTTTTGATTTGTTTACAATTTGATTAGTTTCAAACAGAGAATCACATTTTCTGATCACATTACAGTCGCATTAAAGTATATAACTCAAGGACACTACAATGACAGCAGGCATGGCTCGTAAACCTGGTTATAAACCAAAACGTACTCTCATTACAGAACACATTCGTGCTGCACGTGTTTACGTATCTGCATCATAGGTGGTGCTACTAGTTCCTCGGAATCGATTCCAGAATCGGGTACCCGATTCCTCAGGCATATGGAATCGACTCTTCGCGATTCCAGTCGCAATCCAAAACTAGTTGTATATTTACGGCTTCTCCAATGGTAGTGCTCCTGCTGCTGTCGAGGAATACCGTCGCCACATTCCAACACGTCTAATTCCTGATCGTAGAGAGTTTACCAGGGCTTTCAACACATTGCTTGGAACAGGTATTCCTCCAAGTTCCCATTTCCTTCTGAACGTTTAGTTCGACAACCAGTGCAGGAACAGCAACACGTTGTTGAAATGGTGCAGCGTAGTTCTACCACCAGCACACGGCGACTTTCGGCACGTATCAGTGTCCCACGAACATGTACCCATTCCAAACCGTCAAAGAGGTTGGGTGTGTAAGACATATACGTGCGCTCCACTAGCCCAAAAGCAAATGTACATTAATACGTCCCATCTCGGAAACAATTCAGAATAGCGGATATGTCCATATGAATTTTTTTTCCTATAAATTATCGTTCCTGTCATGTTCCTGAATACTGGGAATTATATTTTGATCAGAGAAAATTATGCCTGATAAACTATCACAAGCACGGAATATGAAATACTACGCGCTCATTCTGTTTTTCAGCGACTATACCGCACGATTACCCAGTCCATAAAACAATAGTTAAGCAGACATCGTTCCGGCTGCTGGGCTATTTAAGACATTGTTTTACGTGCAAGTGCTGCTGCAGTAACAGACAATTTAAACAGCTCGTGAGTCACAGCAGTGACACGATGTATTTAGAGAATGGGTCAATTAGAGTTCAGTTATGAAGGCTAAAAAGGCGGACGACATCCGGTGGCGCACTGCGTAGTCAGCTGTCAACACTATCAAAGAACTGCACGAATTGATACCAATTTCCTGCCTTGTGTGCATTGTCTCAGCTCGAGCACATACTCCAGTCGATGAACTTCAATTACACCTGACGGAGCTACAAACATGCTTAATGAGCTCATCGTTAAAATGTTATACATCAAAAGGAGGACCTCTTTGTCAAGGAAGGAAAAAAAAACAACTAATACATTCGGCGGCGGAGCAATGAAATTTACTGTCAGGAAAGGGAAAAAAATATTTCTCGCAGCGTTGAAATATACACGTATATAGATAGGAGTACTTCCAGCCTTCAAGCAGCATATGGCTTATACTTTACGACAATGGCACAGCTGAATTAAAAAATATAAAAAACAAAGACAAATTCTTTTATAACTGCTGCAAACAAACACACAAACAAGTAAACAAACAAAAATAATTTATATTTGGCAACAAACCAGCTGGCATAGATCAGATCCGATGGGTTGGCCTTGTAACTTTTCTCTGGTTGCTGGTTCAAATCCGTCCTTAAGCATGAGCACGTATGTTGTCGTTAATTTCACGTAGGGCTGAATAAATAACCATGTCATTGGCTTTACGTCCCATTGACTACTTATACGGTGTTCGGAGATGCCGAGGTGCCGGAATTTAGTCCCGCAGGACTCCTCTTACATGATAGTAAATGTACCGAGACGAGGCTGACGTATTTGAGCACCTTCAAACACCACGGGACTGAGCCAGGATCGAACCTGCCAAGCTGTGGTCAGAAGGCCAGCGCCTCAACCGTCTGAGCCACTCAGCCCGGCAGCATAAAAGTTTAACATTCGTTTCTTCACAACAGTAGTGATATTATTTAGGCGTATCATTATCAGCTGGGGTTATTTATTTTTTATCTGTGGGTTGATTAAAACACCCCTACTTCGAATATTGTCGTCTACGTACATAATAAATAATATGGATGAATTATTGTTCACACTACAAGAAGTTTCGTTTCGTACCGCCTATGACCGGACAACTCCCCCACTGGAGCTAAGTAGAATGCGTATTTTTACACAATAGGAATATTTACTGTCTGAACTGTCATAAACTAATATAGCCAGACAGCCAGCATCAGCAAGCCACATCCTGGGAGCTGACACAGTATGGATGTGGTCAACTCGCATGCACAGACAGCGCGATAGGAGAACGTCATCGACAAGAGACAATCTTACAGCCACAATGACCTAACACTAAACCACGAGATGGAGGGTACAACGGAAATGGACATCTGTACGGGAGCTCGCCAAGTGTTGCTCAGTGAGAGAGGGCTCGAAATAAGCGTACACACTCGATCGTTTCCGAGAAAATAACGGTCCAAGATTGCGACGTACTTTACGTACCTATTAGCGCGTAGCAAGTTTAACTGACGTACTGGTGCAGTGGCTTTCCCCGCGGTTTTACACTTTTGCGCCCCTGTTTAAATCCCGATGGACTGTGTGTTTTTGTTTCATTTGTTATTTAATTAATTTACTTTTGTACATTGACGATTAGGCTTTCTACGCAAATGGTTTTGTTCATGAATTCTAAAATATCGTTATCCGTTATCGTCTATGTTCTTTCTGGTAAATGAATTCTAATACGTCAATATTGTTCTACACTCATCGACTCGTTGGTTGAATGGTCAGCGTACTGGCCTTCGGTTCAGAGGGTCCCGGGTTTCGATTCCCGGCCGGGTCAGGGATTTTAATCGCTTCTGATTAATCTTCTGGCTCGGGGACTGGGTGTTTGTGTCCGTCCCATCACTAACCTCTTCATATTCACATACAACACTACACTAGCAACCACTACAGAAAGACGCAATAGCGATTACATCCCTCCATATAGGGTTGACGTTAGGAAGGGCATCCGGGCGTAAACAGGGCCAAATCCACATGTGCGACGCAGTTCGCACCCGCGACCCCACAGGTGTGGGAAAAACGGTAGGAAAAGAAGAAGAATTGTTCTACACTCATTGCACACAACTAGACGCCACGCACTCAAAATCCACGCATTGATTCATAATCGATTCCAGGCGCCGGTTTTCGAAGAAATGATCCGTTATGCGTGGTTTGTCGCGAACTTATTGCCAACAAGTGAAATGTTCAGTAATGCTATCGACGTTTCTTTCCCGAGTGACGTTTCCACCTTAGAAATGTAACTGAGGCAAACCCGCCTTAGCGCGATACTCGTAATTCCTTTAATGTTATTTGCTTTACGTCCCACTAACTACTTTTACGGTTTCCGGAGACGCCGAGGTGCCGGAATTTTGTCCCGCAGGAGTTCTTTTACGTGCCAGTAAATCTACTGAGACGAGGCTGACGTATTTGATTCACCTTCAAATACCACCGGACTGAGCCAGGATCGAACCTGCCAAGTTGGGGTCAGAAGGCCAGCCCCTCAACCATCTGAGCCACTCAGCCCAGCAACGCGCGATGCTCGTGGAGTGCGAAATTTCTGTTTCGAGACAACAGAGGATGAATCACTGAAGCTGCCACGTAGGCCCCAGAAGACCCTAACGGAGAAAGAAATAATAATTTCATATGAAAGAAAATATGTGGAAGGTACAAAATTAGGATTTAACAACCATCCTCTAATCATTAGACATGGGAAAATTTCCCAAGTAGATAAATTCAAATACCTAGGCGAAATTATGCAACCAACCGGGATAAATCAGCAAGCAAACAAAGAAAAATTACAAATTTACGAAAAGCATACAAACTTTTATTGTCTGGAGCAGACAGAACAAAAAATCTATATCCCAAAAAGCAAAAATACGACACTACAACACAATTGTCAAACCAGAAGCCCTTTGTGCATCAGAACTCTGATAAGTGGTGGCAGATAATAACTAAAAAATACAACGAAAAACAATAGAGGAAAATGTGATGGATGGAAGAACGCAAAAAAAAAAGCAGAGCGAAAAGATGAAGAGATTTTGGGAAGACAAGAAGAAACGTTGCGCTATGTAAGTTCGCACGCGATCTTTAACTGGGCATAACGAATCAAAATAATAATAATAATAATAATAATAATAATAATAATAATAATAATAATAATAATAATAGATAAAAGTGATAGAATTTGGAATTGATTATAAAACAACCAATATAGTACAACAAACATTAACAAACACCCAGTCACAAGTAACATTCCTTGGAAGAGCTATCGGAACCGCTTGAAATCAAGACAGGTGTGAGGCAAGGAGTCCTCTTCAACTGCATCGTGGAGAAGGTGATCAGGGAATGGCGAAAAGAAATGTGTCAGCAAGATACCCCGAATAGAATCAAGATAGGACACAAAAAGGCTGGACTTAAATTTAAATGTCTTGCATTTGCAGACCACTTACTGTTTTTCGCTGAAAATATAGAGAAGAAACTACACAGACAGGTTTTGTAAGAAACAGCAAATAATCTTTGAGAAAACTCAGTGCATGAACATAGATCCCAAAGAATCAACATGGACAATAAATACCAAGTATGGTCACATCGAGTCCACATATTCAAATATCTAGAGAATATTCTGGCTCCTAACAGCAACGAGAAGCTAGATATCGAAGACAGAGCAAAGAAGATGGAAATTGCATTCACACTATGCCAGGAAACTTTTAAGCCCAAATCCCTCTCCTATCAAGCCAAACTCAGACAGTATAATACAGTGGTGAAACCTGAATACCACTATACAGTAGAGGCAATTGCCAGAAAGGGAATTACCGAAATAGAAAAGAGAGTACATTTCTGGGGGGAAATTCTGGAACACAAGAAAGCAACAGGAAATTAGTTTACCGTCCGTTTGCGATCAAATCAAGAACTGTATGAAACATTTCAACCTCGATGAGAAAAAGACGACTGACTTTCTATGGACACCTGAGAAAAATGGGACCGGAACGCCTAGCAAATAAGATCCTCATCTTCCAGGAAAGAGGAAAGACTCAAGTACCATGGCTGAAAGAAGTGCATCAGGATCTTAAAAATGTGGCATTGAGGAGGGAGATATTACCAACAGAACAGCGTTCAGAAGGAAAATTGCGGAGGTGACGGATCTGTTCGTAAAGAAACACACGAGGACAAAAAGGGTGTTCTCGGATGAGGAACGAGCAAAAGTGAGCCAGAGAATGAAGAAATATTGGCGTAAAAAGATAGAACATCAGCAGTCCAGAATTTTTTTTTTCTATTTGCTTTACGTCGCACCGACACAGATATGTCTTATGGCGACGATGGGATAGAAAAGGCCTAGGAATTGGAAGGAAGCGGCCGTGGCGTTAATTAAAGAGCAGCCCCGGCATTTGCCTGGTGTGAAAATGGGAAACCATGGAAAACCGTCTTCAGGTCTGCCGACAGTGGGGTTTCAACCCACTATCTCCCGATTACTGGATACAGGCCGCACTTAAGCGACTGCAGCTATCGAGCTCGGTAGTCAGTCAAGGAGGTTGTATGATCGTAACACATAGGAGGTTGAAACGATCTTAAATAAATAAATAAATAAATAAATAAATAAATAAACAAACCCTGACAGCTCGGTCGATCAATATACTTCCACGTTTTAAGCTGTACGTTAAGAGACCGCACCGCAGATACACTGGGCACACATTTGTCTTAACAAGTAGACCAGAGCATGATGGGAAATCTCGAGCCGGTTATTTCAAATATGCCAAATAAGAACGTGTAACTCCCATTGCGACTGCAGCGCTACTCGGATAATATTGACATAAACATATCTTATGGCTGGGGGGTCATCTGTAAATATGCGTTACGGAAGTTAGCGTCACCAAATGTGTGACGGAACGGTAACCATAGGAACAGTGGAGGATGTCTTATGGCTGGTTGTATGTATGTATGTATGTATGTATGTATGTATGTATGTATGTATGTATGTATGTATGTATGTATGTATGTATGTTCAGTCCGTCAGCGCATCCGCTGGTGGGATCCTCAACAGCTCTGCCATCAGCTGTTATAGACGGCCTAGGCATCACTGAAGAGGCGTACTACGGAAATGAGGAGTGAGGTAGTTTTCCGTTGCTTTCCTCACCGAGCCAGAGTTGCTATCACATATCAGTCTGCCATGTCCACTGAAATGCATCAACCGACCCTATAAGCAACATTTTCACACAATTCATGGCAGGGACTGACTGCATAAGGAATTGGCATTATTAGCATTGCTCATACCTCAGTCACTTTCATATTGTCAAAGCCAAGGATAAGACAGAGTAACAAAATTGCTCTAGCCCATACCAGAAGAGGTAGTGCACTGTAAACACTAGGTCTTGCCAGCAAAGGCCTTTATGGCTGGTTGCTATCTGAAATTAGCAGCTGCTGATGGATAGCCATGACCGGGAGACGTATTTATGATCATTTCATTTTTGCAAAGGAACAAGAGGTTTCCTTTTATAAAACAATTTTACAATATCTTTATTAATAAATGCAAGTCGGTTTGGGGCGATCTATATACAGTACAAACGTATAAAAAATTAAATATACGTGAATTAATGAGGCACTTCCAGGCGTCTTAGAATCTCAATACTTGGTACCAGAGAAGATGATGACCTCAGGATCCCTAGAAAAATCGAAAATTCTCAAAATTCACTGAGGGGACACGCTAGGAGTTCCCAAATTTGGGGCTCAGCATAAGAACGGACTCTAACATATTTATCCAAAGCGATAAAATACATACTTCGTGGGCTTAAAAGTTACCTGAAAGTCTTCATTTTTACCCCCACCCCCCTCCCAGATCAAGATGGCGGCGCAATCTGCCAGTCGAGCTAGAAAATTGAAACTTGGTAAAATTATAGCTTTTAGCCCCGAAAAATATGGCAATATGCATTCAATTTTAATGACGCTGTACACCTTCGTTTCGAGGTATTTCGTGGCTAAACGGTAAGTCGCATCACAAAACGGATGGCACAATGGAACTATGACTTTGTCGTATTACGATTTCTTATACGTTAGATAGAGCTGAATTTCTCATTTTTAGTTAATTTTGGTCATTTTACACCTTTATTTTATAGTCTTACACACTTATAGGAATAGAATCATCAAATTCGGCACAGAAATTGGTACGACCGGTAGCCATATGCCAGCCAAATTTTATGATTCGAGCTCCTAAGATGTCTGTCTGTTACGTCATTAGCCCAGAGGCTGGTTGGATCCTCAAATAGCACCTCCAAAGGTTATGCGGTTATAAGGAAACCGCAAAAACCAATGGCAGCACCAAAATGAGGCGTACTAGGCAAGACGAGCAGTGAGATAGCTTGCCATTGCTTTCCTCACTGGGTCAGAAAGTGCTACTGCAGCACAACTGACCCTATGAGCAACACCTTTCATGACACTCAGATGCACTAAGCGTGCTCTGAATGCCATTACTCAGCACCACCCATACCCCAGCAGCTTCCATATTGTCACAGCCATGGATGAGACTGGGACTTCGGTGAAAGCTACACTTTACTCTGGAATGTGCCAAGAAATGGACACAAAGGTACTGTATCCATCAAGACAGGCAGCAGGCAAGCTGCTAAGATAAGTATGCGAAAAATAAAAGAATATGCGAAAATATACACAAATTTCACTCTGTTCAAAGTTTCTAACTCAATTTAACGCATAAATGCATAAGACATGAGAAAATGTCGTAGGACCAATAAAAACTATTTCCAAATACACTTTACTTTCTGAATAACTTACATATATCATTCCGGTCATTATATGGTAACTATAACTTGAGCGCGGATAGGTCAGTAGTAGCAGTTAATGGAATTGAAGTGTTCCACCTACACAGTGAGCCAATATTACATTCAGTTCTTGTCTTTGACACACTAACGTAATAAATCTTGCTCTGTAAGTATATTACAAGTACAGTTTAAAAAAAGGGGGGGGGGAATATAGCTGAATTAATATCCATTACCATTTGTCGAGCTTGATAGGCAGGGTTTTGAGTGAATTAAATTAATTCCAGTGCCAGGGATGTGGTGGAGCTGTCGCCAAGACATGATTTATTACTTGCTCCGACACAAGTAGAGCGGGCCACGCTCTTTCTGCCGGACGGTGTACAGCTGACAGACCAAAGGGTATTTACGTGAAAATGGCAGGAGTAAAAGACGGAAAAAGACGTAACTGTATTGTGTGAAACCAGCCACCGTCACAACCCCAACGTTTGTCTTCCTTTCGATCTCAGCGATAGGTGGTCATACTTTTGTGATAGCAGAAAATATAAATGCTTGGCACAGTTCTTCCTTTCTAGGAAAAAAATAGGTGATGGCACTCTTCCGAACTTCCTCATAAACTGAATCTGACGCTTTGTTCATATCTCCTGAAGTATCACCACCTCCTTCTCTTCCAAAGATACTGATTTTACTACTGCCCTTCACTCTGTTTTTCTGATCCTAAGTAAAATACTGTTACACCTTATAACCTAGCATATTATGTTTCTCATGAAGCCAGTCGTTTCTCGAGCACAGGCTTTATAGACTCGCCACTGCATGTTCCAACGATATCTTCATTTTAAGTGGAGTTATACTAATTGGTTGGCCGAGAGCAGTATCTCTCAGCGATAATGGAGGCTAGAGAAGGGTATTCTAAAAACTGGAGGTCCACGGGACTGTTCAATCATTTAGAATTACACGAAACCTTGTTATCTCATTGGAGCAACGCCAAAAGGATTTAAGATAATTTATACCAGAGATAAAGCTAACTTGGCTGGCAATTGTTGTTCTTCAACTAAATGAAATGGACGTGACGTCCTGCAAAAGCAGCAGTTATACGTGTCCAGGGAGAATGCTGTTGAGGCACGTCTGGATTAGAGCCGCACTGGCTTAAGCTCCGCTCTGTTGTCCCGTCGTCGCCCGAGTATGGCCCTACCAGTAAATTGGGAGCGATACGATCTCTCGATCCCAGATAATCGACAAGCTCGCTGCACCAGCAACGCAGGCATATACCACATGTCTGAGGGCTTATAAAAGACAAATACATGTAAGTCCCCAATTCCTGTGACCTTTGATTTCATTTCTGCGATAGGGGCAGAAAAATAATCAATCAGCAGTCCAGTAGAACAACTATGAACGGCTTTCCAATACAGACATGAAACCAGGTTATTCAATTGTGTTCCAAGGATTTCTTTGTTATAAGAGTATCCGGTTCCATGGCTAAATAGCGTTCTGGCCTTCCATCCAGAGGGTCCCGGGTTCAATTCCCGGCCATGACCGCGACGTTAACCATACATACATGCATACAATCTTCGATAAGGAAGGGGGGTGTATTCTGCCCGAAGGCAGGTCTGAACCTCCGCAGAGATGTTTCTGAGCCGGAGTTTGCGTACGGTAGGGTGGTCAGTTCCCTTCCGCTCCTCCATTCCCTTACCCCCCACCAACAGCGCATGGCAACCCATCCAACTCCTGACCACGCCCAATGTTGCTTAACTTCGGAGATCTCACGGGATCCGGTGTTTCAACACGGCTACGGCCGTTGGCACAATCTTCGATATAGACCGTTATGCCTTTCACCGTGAAGTCTGCAAGCCTCTGTGAGTTTACCAAACGCCGCCACAATCTTCTATTTGTAACTAGTTCTGTCGCCTCGTTTAGTCCTATAACTCTTATCTTTAAATCGTTAGAAATAGAGTCAAACATTCGTCGTCTTGGTCTGCCTTTAATTCTCTTACCCTTCACAGTAGAGTCCATTATTCTCCTAGGTAACTTAACCTCATCCATTCGCCTCACATGACCCCACCATCGAAGCCGGTTTATGCGTACAGCTTCATCCATCGAGTTCATTCCTAACTTAGACTTTATCTTCTCATTCCGATTACTCTCTTGCAATTGTTCCCACCTGTTTGTAACAGCAATCATTCTCGCTACTTTTATGTCTGTTACTTCAAACTTGTGAATAAGATATCCTGAGTCCACCGAGCTTTCACTCCCGTAAAGCAGAGTTGGGCTGAAAACAGACCGATGTAAAGAGTTTCATTCAGGAGCCGACTTCCTTCTTACAGAATACTGTTGATCGCAACTGCGAGCTTACTGCATTAGCTTTACTGCAACTTGAATCAATCTCACTTAGCATCCTGAGAACACACATCCTAAATAGTTTAAATTGTCTACATGTTCCAGCTTTGTATCTCCAATCTGACATTCAATTCTGTTGAATCTCTTACCTACTGATATCAGTTTAGTCTTTGAAAGGCTAATTTTCATACTATACTCATTACACCTATTTTCAAGTTCCAAGATATAAGACAGCAGGCTTTCGACACAATCTGCCATTAAGATCTAACCTTCATTGGTTATTTCCGATAGCATGGGGCTGGGGGTGCGTGCCGTCTTCATCGTTAGAATTCATCTTAAGCAGGGCCCCATTCTCACAGACGTGCAGATCCCCTATACGGCTTCAACTCAAAAGAACGCACCAGGCCTCTTTGAAGGCTATTTATTATTATTATTATTATTATTATTATTATTATTATTATTATTATTATTATTATTATTATTATTATTATTATTATTATAAAAGTGCTATACTAACTGTTTGCTGGCCCCGTGGTGTAGGGGTAGCGTGCATGCCTCTTACTCGGAGACCCCCGGTTCGATTCCCGAACAAGTCTGAGATTTTTACCTTGATCTGAGGGCTGGTTCGAGGTCCACTCAGCATACGTGATTACAATTGAAGAGCTATCTGACGGTAATATAGCGGCCCCGGTCTAGAAAGCCAAGAATAACGGCCGAGAGTATTCGTCGTGCTGACCACTCGACACCTAGTAATCTGCAGGCCTTTGGGCTGACCAGCGGTCTCTTGATAGGCCATCGCCCTTCGGGACTCTTGTGCCATGGGGTTTGGTTTCTTTACTAATTGCTTAGCCTTGAGCAGAACAACCCACCGATAATTCGAACTACAGAAATGTATTTTAATACGGGAAAGGGAGAATATTACATCCTTATGAGGACATAAAATCTATAGCTATTAATTTTTCATTTCGTGTGCATATTTCTAGCCCTTGTAAGGCAGACCATCCGACATGGGAAACTGCGTGTTATTGTAGTGGAGGATAGTGATGTGTGTGGTGCGTCAGTTGCAGGGATGTAGGGGACAGCACAGACACCCGATCCCCGAGCCAAGGTTAAAATCTCCGTCCCGACGGAGAATCAAATCCGGGGCCCTCTGAACCGAAGAGCAGTCCGCTGACCGGAAAAATCCTTAGTTATATTAATCAATATGACTGTAAACATATTTTACTCGTCCTCTTCTGCATTTTCCTTTCCTTGGTGGAATTACGTATAAGATCTGTATCGCACGTGCAGTTCTGGGTCAGTTTTACGACCGGATGCCCCTTTCTAATGCCAAAGATACTGGAGAGATGTATTCAAATATTACGAGTACCTGTGGTGGGTGGCAGTGCGCGAAGTGTTGTGTGTATTGAGCAACAAATGCACAGGAAGAGAGTTTTTCTTTCATATTGCTTTCCGTCGCAAGGACAGAGATAGGTCTTATGGCGACAATGGAATAGGAAAGGGCCAGGAGTGGGAAGGAAGTGGCCGTGGACTTAATTAAGGTACAGCCCCACCAATTGCCCGGTGTGAAAATGGGAAACCACAGAAATCGACCTTCAGGGCTGCCGACAGTGAGGTTCGAACCCACTATCTCCCGAATGCAAGCTCTCAGTTGCGCGACCCTAACCGCATGGCCAATACGCTCGGTATTGAAAAGAGTTTATTAGGCTCGGTAAGTCGAAATATGTCCGCAAGTTAGGGATTTCTGACGACACGTCCAGTGTTTACCTGACGAAATGAATTAAACTCAACAAAAAGTCCCTAACAGAGAGTCCTAATTTGTCAGCCATCTGGTAGAGATAATCGGAATGTCGAAACTGACACGTAAGTAGCCATACAATTATTATTATTATTATTATTATTATTATTATTATTATTATAATTAATTATGAAAATAATAAATAATAACAATGTTATTGGCTTCACGTTCCACAAACTAATTTTTCGGTTTTCGGAGACGCAGAGGTACCGAAATTTAGTCCCGCGAGAGTTCTTGTACGTGTGAGTAAATCTACCGACACGATCCTGGCGTATCTGAGCACCTTCAAGTACCACCGTACTTCCTTCTTTGCTAGTTGCTTTACGTCGCACCGACACAGATAGGTCTTATCCTGACGTGGGGATAGGAAAGGGCTAGGAGTGGGGAGGAAGCGTCCGAGCCCTTAACGTACAGCCCCAGCATTTGCCTGTTGTGAAAATGTGAAACCACAGAAAACCATCTTCAGGGCTACCGACAGTGGGGTTCGAACCCACTATCTCACGAATGCAAGCTCACTGCTGCGCGCCCCTAACCGCACAGCCAGCTCACCAGGTACCATCGGACTGAGACAGAATCGAACCTGGCAATTTGGAGTCAGAAAACCAGCGCCTGAAGCGTCCGAGTCACTCAGTTAGGCATTATTATTATTATTATTATTATTATTATTATTATTATTATTATTATTATTATTATTATTTCCGGTTCCATGGTTGAATGGTCATCGTGCTGGCCTTTGGTCCAGAGATTCCAGGGTTCGATTCCCGGTCGATCGGGAATTTTATCCTTCATTGGTTAATTCCAATGGATCGCGTGCTGGGTATTTGTGCTGTCCCCACATCCCTGCAACTCACACACCACACATAACACCAACCTCCACCACAATAACACGCAATTACCTACAAATGGCAGATGCCGCCCATCCTCATCGTAGGGTCTGCCTTACTTGGCTAGTAATAGTCACACGATAAAAAATATTATTATTATTATTGTTATTATTATTATTATTATTATCTCAAGAATTTATGTTGTGTGTTCTCCGAGGATTGTAATATTGTAAGTGAGATTGAATAAAGGTGTCGTAAAGCTAATGCAGTGAGCTCGCAGTTGCGATCAACAGTATTCTGTAAGAAGGAAGTCAGCTCCCAGACGAAACTATCTTTACATCGGTCTGTTTTCAGACCAACTTTGCTTTACGGGAACGAAAGGTGGGTGGACTCAGGATATCTTGTAAGTTACAAGTAACAGACATGAAAGTAGCAAGAATGATTGCTGGTACAAACAGGTGGGAACAATGGCAGGAGTGTGCTCGGAATGGGGGAGATAAGGGCTAATTTAGGAATGAACTTGACGGACGAAGCTGTACGCATAAACCGGCTTCGGTGGTGGGGTCATGTGAGGCGAATGGATGAGGTTAAGTTACCTAATAGAATAATGGACTCTACTATGAAGGGTAAGAGAAGTAAAGGTAGACCAAGACGACGAATGTTTGACTCTGTTTTTAACGATTTAAAGAAAAGAGTTATAGAACTAAACGAGACGACAGAACTAGTTACAAATAGAAGATTGTGGGGGCGTTTAGTAAATTCACAGAGGCTGCAGACTGAACGCTGAAAGGCATAACAGACTATAATGATAATATATGTATGTATGTATGTATATTATTATTATTATTATTATTACATAAACAAGGTCTATATGGCGGGATATAGTTCTCTCGACTTCTAAAGTTTACGCGACTGCGACAGAAAAGTGAACTTCCTTAAAAAGAAACCAGTGGAGAAAGTTGTAATTCAACGCGACATGCAGAGCTGACGTATCACGCATTAGACAAGGTTAAGCAAGTCTGACGTCACAGTTAATTAGGAGAGACAGCGTAAATTAAAAACAGCGGGCGTAAAAACAAGGAAGAATATAGCTCGACGCACCATTGTTCTACCAAATCTCGGACACATTTACTTTATCTCTGATCACCTGTCTACGAAACGAGTAAGTAAGCGGAGCACGCAGCCTCAATTTGGGACTTGAATAAGAATTTTAAAACCAGAATTCATTCTTTTCGGCACGCGCTGGTCCTATTCAAATCAGAGTTTCGATACTGAGGTTGGGAGGCAGACCACTAAACAACTTATTTATTTTCATACCACCAGCAGAGATGTTTCTCCAATTACAGGGGGCTGAGTCACTATACATTAATTATTAAAAATAACTGTCAGAAAGAACTTAATATCTAAAAATTAAAATATAAAATATTTTTTGCTAGTGGTTTTACGTCGCGCCGATACAGATAGGTCTTATGGCGACGATGGGATAGGAAAAGCCTAGGAGTTTGAGGAAGCGGCCGTGGCCTTAATTAATGTACAGCCCCAGCATTTGCCTGCTGTGCAAATCGGAAACCACGGAAAACCTCCTTCAGGGCTGCCGACAGTGGAATTCGAACCCACTATCTCCCGGATGCAAGCTCACAGCCGCGCGCCTCTGACCGCACGGCCACCTCGCCCGGCATACAACATATTAAGAAGTAAAGTAGCAAACAGAATTTACAGCACATTAATACTTCAAGTTCGAAGTGAACTTATGACCTAAAATACTTAATATCAAAAAGAGGATAAAATAAAAGCAGAAATACAGAAACATGAACTAAATGAAGAATTAGTATGCGCCAGAGAGTGCAAGAACGAGTAAAAGGAAGAACAACATCCTAGACATTTCCCGGCGGATCGACGAACTCTTGCGGAAAAAGGAGAAAGTATCTGTCACTCCGGATTTTAACTAAGGTCATAGGGTTTTCCGCACCTTCCAATACTTATTTTATTTAATTCTCTACGGAAGAGCATTTTAACTTCATAATCACCTTTACTATTCTCATTAATTGATACGTGCCTATATTTGTACTTAATATAAGCTTTATAAGCTGATGTTCCAAAATGGAATGGAACATGTTCTTGTAATGATTAGATAGAATTTAAGCTGACATGTTCGTATACGCATAAAACTAGCTTTAAAATTGAAGTAAGTATTGGAATAATCCTTAGAAATTAATTGAGTTAAAGCTAATACGAGACAACAAATGAGATTTTGTAAGTTGTATTCCGGAGTTAGTTTGAACTATTAGCAATGCCTTTGCTGGCGGGACCTGTGCACTACGTCCTCTGGTATGGGCTAGAACAATTTCGTTACTTTCATAGATCTGTCTCTGTCTTATCCTTGGCTTTGACAATATGAAAGTGACTGAGGTATGAGCGATGCTAGTAATGCCATTCCTTCTGCAGCTAGTACCTGCTATGAATGGTGTGAAAATGTTGCTTATAGGGTCGGTTGGTGCATGCATTTCAGTGGGCATGGCAGACTGATATGTAATAGCAAGTTCTGGCTCGGTGAGGAAAGCAACGGGAAACTACCTCACTCCTCATTTCCCTAGTACGCCTCTTCAGTGATGCCTAGGCCATCTATGACAGCTAATGGTGGAACTGTTGAGGATCCAACCAGCCTTCGATCTGATGACTAAACATACGCATTAGGAAACAGGTATTGGATCTTTTTTTGATGTTATAACATTCCACTAGCCGATTATTCGGAGATGGCGCGACATGAAATAGCTACATATGGGATAGAAAAAAAAAGTGCCATAAATTGTGGTACAGCCACCAGGATTAATATGGTGTGAAAGTAGGAAACCTCGAAGATCCACCTTCATGGTTGCCGACGGTGGAGTACGAAACCAAGCTCTCCAGGAAGTTTGCCCGCACTTCACCAATACGAGAATGCATTCCCACGCTTTTGGAAGGAGTTTAAAGGAAAATATTTACAATACAATACACAACAACAATAACAATAATCTGTATTTAGGGCAGTCGCCCAGGTGCTAGATTCCCCTATCTGTTGTTTTTCTAGCCTTTTCTTAAATTATTGCAAAATAATTTAGAAATTTATTGAACATCTCCCTTGGTAAATTATTTATTTCACCAATCCCCCTTCCTATAACGAATATTTGCCCCAATGTTTTCTCTTGAATTCCAACTTTATCTTCAAATTGTGACCTTTTCTACGTTTAAAAGCACCACTCAAATGTATTCGTCTACTAATGTCATTCCACGCCATCTCTCCACTGACAGCTCGGAAAATACCACTTAGTCGAGCAGCTCGTCTCCTTTCTCCCAAGTCTTCCCAGCACAATCTTTGCAACACTTTTGTAACGCTACGCTTTTGTCGGAAATCAAACAGAACAATTCGAGCTGCTATTCTTAGATTCGCTCAAACATTCGCTAAGGTTGCTTGTCACTTTCCTACCATAACAGAACCACTGGCAAGGGACAAATGTGTATTAAAGAATGCGACAAGAAGTATGTTACGTTTTTCATTACAGGTTGCTTCACGTTTTACCGACACAGATAGGTCTCATGGCGACATTTGGACAAGAAAAAGCTAGGAGTGGGAAGGAAGCAGCCGTGCCTTTAATTAAGGTTCAGCCCCACAATTTGCCTGGTGTGAAAATGGGAAATACATCTTCAGGGCTGTCGACAGTGTGGTTCGAACCCACTATTTCCCGAATACGGGGCCCTGGCCGCATTTAAGCGACTGGTGCTATCGACCTACACTACGAAAGACCATAGCACGGGGTGAGGTACAGAAATTTATGAAGCATGTTCTTCCACACAAGCATTCACTCATTTTTTGCATCAAGAAGCCCTCGGTGCATCAAGTGAGATATTCATACTAATATTACTACTGAAAATACGTGTATAAATAACAATCTACATGTTATTTACAGCCCATAATAGTAGTAGTTTATAGTACTGGCAGTAAATCCGGACGGAACGATACACATGTGAAAGATGAAGAACCAACCCGCGCTTAATATTTCCTTTACACTAAGTTTTACGAGCACTGGAAGTTAATCTTGCATGTGGAGCTTTAATCACTAAGGATTCGCGATTAAGTGAGATAGCTACTTTAGATGCCAGCAGGAACTCCGTTTACAAATAACAGCATTTCTTATTCTATCCTCAATACTATGTTAGTTTCCTTGGTAGTGTGTTTCCCGTATTCGTAGGTTCGAACCCCACTGTCAGCAGCCCTGAAGATGGCTTTCCGTGGTTTCCCATTTTCACACCAGGCGAATGCTAGGGCTGTACCTTAATTAACGCCACGGCCAATTCCTTCCCACTCCTAGCCCTTTCCTGTCCCATCGTCGCCATAAGACCTATCTGTGTCGGTGCGACGCAAAGCAACTAGCAACAAAAAAAAGCGTGTTTCCCATTTTAAGACGCATAGAACAGTACAGAATACCTCATTGTTGATTATACAAGAGGCTATTCAAACTTGTAATGGAGCTAAAAAAAACACTCATATCCGTACAAGCCCTGAAGGCCCTTGGAGGGGTGGAATGTAAGGCTTCCACTATCCGTAACCTCGGCACTTGATTGGGTAGAGTGGTTAGCTATACGACCGGACGCCTTTGCCCCCAGGAATTAACCCGGTACTCATTTTTGGTGTAGGTTGAGTGAACCTCAGTACGATATGCACCTGACGGGGAATCGAACCACGTCCTTATGCGAGAACGGAACACATCTTTACCGCCTCGGGCAGGCTGCCCCCTTCATAATGCTTCTGTAGCACGAAAATGTTTCTACAGAAAGTGTGTGTAGCAAACAAAACAAAGTATGGACTACGGTTACACAAACTGCATGCCCAAAATGTCAATTTTCAATTTATCTTTTATTTAATAGTCGAACTCATTGACAGTATGTTCCCAAAGTTTCAAGGATGAAATTGCATCCGAACTGCTTGAAAAATAATAATTAAATGACCGGGCGAGTTGGCCGTGCGCGTAGAGGCGCGCGGCTGTGAGATTGCATCCGGGAGATAGTAGGTTCGAATCCCACTATCGGCAGCCCTGAAGATGGTTTTCCGTGGTTTCCCATTTTCACACCAGGCAAATGCTGGGGCTGTACCTTAAGGCCACGGCCGCTTCCTTCCAACTCCTAGGCCTTTCCTATCCCATCGTCGCCATAAAACCTATCTGTGTCGGTGCGACGAAAAGCCTCTAGAAAAAAAAATGTGTGACGCGACCTTACTGCCACGCCCACTTTTGAAGCATTACTTCAATACCAGCTCGGGTGGATTTATTTCAAGCAAACTTGCACGGGATACATCTAGAAGGCTATGATACATATTCTTTGGTTTTATATATATCATCTATGACTGTGTTCCGCATCTTAAAAACAATACCAAACCAGCTGCTTTGTTTATGAAGAAGCTATAAATTCTAGTTTTGCCTTCTGCCACTGATGGAGATTTACGCAAGTGTTCGATTCTTTCGCCATTCAATACTGTCAATACTGCTATGTTCACAAAGATTGTATAGAAGACTGGATAAACTTATTTTGCAGAAGTTAGTTAACGCAAGACATAAGAAACAAACCAGGAATGAGGTTAGGTCCGAAGTAAGAACTGTATCGGATACATATTTTCACATGGTGTAAACAGATGAACAACTCATTCGTAATCTGTGCCACATTAGGTGCTGTAAATATCTACAGGCTCAGAGGGATAATAACCCATACATCCACAAGCAGAGGCTTCTAAAATTTATCCTAGATGTTGTCAAGCCCACTTACAGGTTTCTGGGAGATCCTAAACTTCTCAAAAGGTGTGTTCTTGGCAAAACCCAAATCCAAATGAATCTCTAAACTGACTCGTAAGGAAACGATGCCCTAAAACCACATTTTCATCTGCTACAGTTGTTAGAAATGCAACGTATGATACAGTTCTCGTATTTAATAGCAGGAAATTAGTGAAGATGAAGGTATTAGAGAGAACTGGCTTTAAGGTAGGAATTTTCACTCAAGGCATCTAGAGAAAAATAGATTTACAGCGCCTTTCTGCAGCTGAAAGGTCAATTGAAGACCTGGTAAAGCAAAGAAGGCAGAACACAAGAAACCAAAAGAGAAGTCTTGTAGGAAAGGAGGACACTCATTACAGTTCTGGAGCCTTTTAATAAACAGAATGTAAGAAAAAGTAAGATCAACTTTAAAGTGCATTTTCTCAGAATCACCATTTCCGTTATTAAAGTACACCTTTTTCAGAAACTGGAAAGGATAGATCCATGATTTTTGGCATCCCCATTGCTGTGTGTAGAACAAACACATACACAGGTCCAAATTTTAATATCAATCCTGTACGCCGGGATATACAAGAAAAAAGATGGATTTTTATGGAAATTTTTTCAGTTTAAAAAATAATTAAACATAAAATTAATTAAATATCATTGTATTTAAAAATTCTTCTGTGAAGTTGTTTCTGTACATATTGAGGTTACACTGCACAATTTTCCTGACAATTTGTTGAAAAGTGTATGAGAAAATGGTACCTTTGTTGATCACGCGGTCATAAAATTTATTAAATGCAAAACGCTTCAATTAATTTTGCTTAAGTTATGAAAAATAGTAAAGAGATGCATTTAACCATTCTTAACCTCTGTACTAAATTTCAGTTATGTACCACACAAATTGTGAATTTGGTGAATGGTTATATTTCATGCACGTCCCCCCTTTTAAAAGGCTAGTACACACCAAGCGACAAAGTTGCGGAACACGTGAATCGCGACAAGTTCCAGGGATGTCCTGCGACATTTTTTCCGTGTTTGGGACTGTCGCGATACAAAAGTTGCATGTCGCAGGTCTCCCATTCGAAATGGGATACATGATACAAAATGTTGCGCAACATGATGTAGTCTGGACGTGTCGATGCCAGTGTGCAGATAGCCGCCACGTGTTGGTGTTGTGTTCTGTTGTTTTGCGATGGAAACTAGTCTAAAAATCATTGAGGATTTACACACCCTCCCTTGTCTTTGGGATGTTATGTCTACCGAGTATAAAAACAGAGACAAAAGGAGGGAAGCAATGGAGTCTGTGGCTAAAAAGTTCACTATGTCCATTCACGAGATGGAGAAAAAGATTCACAACATTAAAATCACATAAAGCAATTTCTTGCGCCGTTTCGCGCCGATTCCTGAGGTGCAACTGGCTCTATAGATGTGGACGCGGGACATTGTATCGCAACAGTCTAGGGACAGTGTCTCGCAACTCTCCCCAGACAATGTCCCGCGACTTTGTCGCTAGGTGTGTACTAGCCTTTAGGATTACACCGTTTTGTTTACATAGCAAACAACAGTTTTTCAATCTCACGTTCCTTTCTAGCCATTCTTCCATCGACATGCCTCGCGGTTTAGCAAGTTCTTTCTCTGGATCATCCCTCAACATCGGAACTTCCTTCATAAAGATGGTCCTCTCCAATACGTCCTCTTGTCTTATACCATTCACCCGCATATCTTTGTGCACCGCACCTTCTTCAGCCAGCGGGGATGAGATTTCCATTTTTCCTGTAAAGTGAGCAATTTGTGCGCCAGTCTCTTCAGGTGACCATAAAGGGTTAACCTTCGTTTCTTCATAACGATGGATGATCTTTTCGACTTCCGCATACAGTTCCTTGTTTGACCTCAAGTGGAAGACAAAACCCTCGGACACTTTCTTAGGACCCAAAAATCTTTCTGAGGAACTTCCTTGGACATCCATTTTTGCAAGTGTTTCTGACTATAACGCAGCAGTGTCTCGGTTAGAAGATGGATTTGGATCTGTAAGTATCATGGCTAATTTTAAATGCCAATTCCATCTTCCTTGCTCTGACCCCCAGTGCTTCTCTTTAGTGGTATTCAGGTTAATACTCTCGTGAAGGTATTTAAATTTCATGGTCAACCAGATAATCCCATAAGCCGCCTCAATACCGTGAGTGGAGCCATTTTATTCCGAATCCATATACTGGGTCTTTTCAAATAATATCCGTAAGCCCGTTTTTTTTTTTTGCTAGGGGCTTTACGTCGCACCGACACAGATAGGTCTTATGGCGACGATGGGGTAGGAAAGGCCTAGGAGTTGGAAGGAAGCGGCCGTGGCCTTAATTAAGGTACAGCCCCAGCATTTGCCTGGAGTGAAAATGGGAAACCACGGAAAACCATCTTCAGGGCTGCCGATAGTGGGATTCGAACCTACTATCTCCCGGATGTAAGCTCACAGCCGCGCGCCTCTACGCGCACGGCCAACTCGCCCGGTAAAGCCCGTTTTAGCAGCTATTTCTTGAATTTCCACCAGTTCTACTGCTAACTGAAGATTGTCTGCTAGGGGCAATCATCAGCGAAACTAAACAGTCAAAAGTGATGCCTGTGTATTTACACCAAACTCTCATTCCATTTTGAAGATCCAAGCGACTATTATTATTATTTATACGTTTAGGGCCATTATACACCACAATAAGCAACTGCTACACATCTTTACAAGGCTTCATTGCAGCCCAGTATTGTCACATTCCCTCTCTGGAAGCGTGTCTTTCTGCTGTGGGGATGTTGGTCAAGTTTATAATAATCACTGTACCGGGGGTACACCTTCTCCGACCAGTTAAACTGCGCGCCTTCTATGTGATGCAAGATACTTGGAGTGGCAACTGTTAGATGTCTCTACCATCGGCCTAAGTGCCCCCTCTGGCGGGAATAAGCACAATTACTTCCTAAGGAAATTACAATCTTTAAAGTTGGTTAACCTTAGTTTTTGAAGATTTAGCATTTAATATTTTTCCTTTAGTCACCTCTCTGTAGTATAGGCTTAGCCTCTACAACTTCGGGCCATAAGCCCACTTAGGGTTTTAAGAGTTTTTCTAAAAGGAGTTCAAGTGTTTCGCTTCTTAGCCTTTTGTTCATGGCCCATCATGTTAAACCCTTTCTTTTTACATTTAGAATGGTCATTCATTGCCCCTGTTTAAATTGCAATTATTTATAGACCAATGTTTAACAAACTCCCGAGCAGGAAACTTGTGCCTCTGAGAGGCTAGACTTTGTTAATCTCAGGAGCTCAAACTCCTAGACCAGGGCCTCTCAAACGCCCAAAATCTCACGCGTGCAGAGCGAGGCGCAAGAGCTCCGTGCACTGTGCATCGGTACCGCTCGGTATAGCTCGGATCAACGCTTCGTCTCTTGGCTACTCGGCTAAGCTCGGCTCTACTCGGCTATACTCTGCTCAACTCAGCCCGGATTTGGAGCGCTACGGCGCAAATGGGGCAGAGGGAGACAGGCGGAGCGAGCGAGAGAGGCGTGAGGAAAGAGAGAGTAAGCGCTATTGCTCCAAATCGAGGAGTGGGGGGTCTGCACTCTGGTCAACCATGCCA